>NC_057831.1:9696969-10000000 GCF_910594005.1 Cervus elaphus | reverse complement strand
TTTCTGAAACATTAATAAGATATTTAATAATATAAATAGCAAAATGGTATATGTATATAGCCACATGTATTATATGTATATGTAAATACATTTAAAATTTATTTATAGTTAAGGTTTTAAATTAGTTACTTTTGGAATCCTCTACTTGGACTTATTTCACTTGTTTAGAAAACTATTAGAAAATGATCAGTTACCACTCTTTTCAACATCTCTAATGTCATTTACCTTAGTGCTTATTATGTTTATCTTGCAAACTAAACTATAAAAGCACAGATGACTTGTTTTATTAATAACAAATTGTCCACACAAGGATAATGAAATACAGATGCATGTTACTTATTTAACAAATATTTATTGCACCCTTCGTTATGGTCAGGTCCTTTGCTGGCCTAGAGACACCAGTGGTAAACAAAAAAACACAGCCACAGACACAGGTCTGATTCAGCTACATGAACATCTATAACTAAAAACCTGCATGTAGTTTGCCTATGTTTTGTTTCTGTCTCTTCCAACCCACTCTTTTGAAACAAAAGATATCATATACAAGAAAGACATGGACTTGTAATTTGGGAAACCTTGATTTAGGAAATGTAGATGATCATTTCTAATAATAATTAGTGGTTTAAATTTAGGAGAGCCACTTAAACTTTGTGTCTTTTCTTCTTTATTTGTTTGCCATGTATTTCTCTTCATGGTCCTGACTGCATACTTCATAGATATAGGGCTACTGGTACTATGCCTAATTTTTCATTTTTTTCCTCGTGGCTTATTAGGAAATAGATGGATTTTAATTCAGGTTCTTTCAACCTAACTAAACTCATAGATAAAATAAGAACTACTAGGATATCTTTAGTACACACATATGGTTATAGTGAGTATTGATTTTAGCCTGACTTTCATAGGAGTAAAACTAATAGCTAATAAGTCTTGAATTTGTATTATATTCAGGAATTGCCCTATGTGCTTTCCATGCCTCTACCTCACTTAACACTCACAAAAGTGCTCGTACTAAGGAGTTATTATTTACAAGAAGACTGAAAATTCACCTGAACTATTCAGAACACACTTTCAGTTTATCTAGTCTCTATTAAAGTCCTTTCCATCACACAAGTTCACTGCTAATTAAGTTACTATCTTTGTCCTTTTTCTTTTCTTAACTTTATTAGAAGTATAAAAATAATTTTATATATTTTCTCAACTCATAAAAATAGAGACACAATAAGATTATGTTCCCATATATATAAGCAGCCATCGCCATCTCTCTCAACAAATTATTTTAAAGTAAACTACACACATTGTTCCCCTGGTGGCTTAGATGGTAAAGCAACTGCCTACAATGCAGGAGACCCAGGTTTGATCCCTGGGTCAGGAAGATCCTCTGGAGAAGGAAATGGCAACCCACTCCAGTATTCTTGCCTGAAAAATTCCATGGACGGAGGAGCCTGGTAGGCTACAGTCCATGGGGTCGCAGAGTTGGACGTGACTGAGCGACTTCACTTTCACTTTCATACACATTGCAGCATTCCACTGTAAGTAGGTATCCCCAAAACATCGTTATCACACATAAGTAAAGTAAAAATAATTCCTTAATATCATTTGATACACATCTAACAAGTTTCAAGTTTCCTTAATAATTGTTTTTAATGATTAGCTTGCTCAAATCAAAATTCAAAAAAGATATACGTTTTTCCTCTTGCAATAGCCTTCTTTAATACCGAACAAACCTGCTAGGTCTTCAGTCTTTCCACTATCCTACTTACTTTGTTAATAACCTGAATTTTTCCCATTTTCTCAATTCACACTCCCAACAGTCCATTTGTTCTAATACAAGAATGGCCAATACTCATGATTATTAGACTATATTGCTATGCAGTTGGAATCCAATATATTTAGGCTGGGAATATGTCCTGTTACTGCTAGAGTGAATAGTAATGTGTTATTTGATGATCATTCTTAACCATTACTTAAAGAGTTATAGATCTTTTATGTACACTGGTCAATTGTTTATCTTCCTAGATCAAACCCACCAATCTATCAAGGTAAGATTATTTACTGAGGCTCTATTATTTTTGCTTCAATAAAAATATTTGTAGTAAATTCTTTAAGTGCTCAAGAATAAATAAGAAAATATTCATTTAATTGATCCAGCCAGTTCAGAGATAACTACAATTGTCATTTTGCTATAATTTATTTTTGTGGGGCTTCCCAGGTGGCACAGTGGTAAAGAATCTGCCTACCAAGCAGGAGACATGGGTTCTATCCCTGGATCAAGAAGATCCCCCAGAGTAGGAAATGGCAACCCACTCCAGTATTCTCGCCTGGAAAATTCCACGGACAAAGGAGCCTGGTGGGCTATTGTCCATGTGCTGTGAAGAGTTGGACATGACTGAACAACTGAGTGCAACACATACCTTGCTTACACACGTGCAAGAGAAATGGAGAGAGACGGATGGAGAAGGTACTGAAGGGTTACGGGGTTTAAGGGGGCAAGCTCTAGATTCAGATAGAACTAGTTCAAACCCCATTCCTGATAGCTTCTTGATCTTCACCTCTTAATTTCTCTGATGTTCCCCCCCCCCACACACAAGAAGTGAAAATAATGTTTCTATTATTGACTGTTTAAATAAATGTTCTATGGCAATTAAGAATATTGGTCCATTCAATATGCTGCATAGATTTGAATTTAGGCTTAATTATTTACAAACTGGACAACTTACTTATGCCTTCCACGTGTGAATTTCCTCATATGTAAAATAGAACTGATAATAAGATAAAATGGATATGTTGTTGAGAATTTGAGAAAGACTGTGACTTTTTTAAAATATTAAAAAATAACTTTTAAGAGTATTTTCATTTGAAATGTATACTCCTGTTTAAAATTTAAATTTTAAATTTTAAAATACTTTAAAATACCTTTTAAAAACTTTAAAATGCTTTTAAAACACCAAATTTAAAATACTTTAATAGCTAAGGCTTCAACCATATACTCAATAGTGGAAAAATATTCAATATGTATGGAACCTAATGATACAAAGAGCTTTTCTTGCTAACTCTGTTCACTTAGTTTATAACTGATTATTTTTAGCCAAACTAGTGATCCATTTGACCTTATAAAATATAAATTGATGACAATTATTTAGTATTAAGGATGCCCCTGTCATCATGTGAAATAAATATATATCACTGAGGTCCCAATTTGTGGATATAAAAATCTTTCTCTTCTTTTTTGAAGCTATCTAGCTTCAAATAAAATATCTGAGATTTTATACAACTTATACCACTTTCAGACTTAAATGTCCCATTTTTGTCCCTCCAGAAGAGAGAACCAAGAAGCCTACAACAAATTCTGCATTTGATTTTTTTTTAATGTAAGCAGTCAAAAGACTCCCTTTGGGTCAGAAATAGATTTTTCCATAATCCACAAGAATGGTCTTTCTGTCTGCTCTAACTGGGAAAAAAAAAATTTATCAGATTCTTGAAACAAAAATAGACATTTATTTTTAGGCTTTTAATCTATGTAATTGTTTCTATATTAATGTATTTCTATAAATAACCTATTATTTCAAATAATTTTAGGTGTGATCTGGAAGAATGAAATAGTTTACTTATAAAAGGAGAACCCTTCAAGAAAGGAGTTTAAATACACTCAAGTTTGTTACTGGCTTTTTTTTTTTTTTTAATGCAACTTCAGAAAGCAATTCAGTATTCCAGGAAAGAGAATTCAAGGAGTCCCTTGGGAGGAACCCAGATATGACACCTCTGGTTTCCACCTGGATGGTTCCATTAACACATCTGAAACACAGGAGCCTCCTAAGAGACTTGGAGCAGCGTTTGGTCTTGCTGACTTATTCTTTCTATCTGACAGTTACATTTCCAGATCCAGGCCTGGGATTCATCCAAGCTACAAAATATTAGTTATATTAACTGTGAAATAATAAAGAATGGACTTTAGAGTAATTAAAATGTGTAATATAATTAAACACATGTAATAAATCCAAAATACTTCTAAAGGAAATTAAAATTATAAAGCCTAGTGGCTTGAAATTAAAGCAAGCACTGTCCCAGACAAGCATCGACACATGTATGACTGAGCTGTGCAAGGAGCCCGTGCAAAAGAGAGATGTGAGGCAGTGGAGAGGAAGTCAAGAGGAAAGTCTGCTTTGTGGAATTAGCCAGGTCAGTGAGGAACTTGAAGAGATAGTGGGGAAAACAGATGGTTCATATGGCTAACCTAACAACAGGAATACAAAATCTAAAAGTCAAACTGATACTATGCTCTTCCTCTCTTGATTCAGTCCAAACTGTCCAGGCATTTTTTGACATCACTGAGATGCATATGCACAAAGTCTATGGAAAATATTACAATACCTTCTTTCCCCATCCACAAGAAAAAGACTAGAAATTTTTCATTAGAAAATAACTATTCTGAAAATTAGAAAATTCACATTTATTTTCAAAGACATGTACAACTTACTGAATAATGGTATGTGAAATTTAGGATTTCCTAATTCATTTCACTTAATATAGATTGTTACGAGTCATCCAAGTTTTCAGCCTGGGACTAGGAAGGCTTTTTTTTTTAGTCTTTTCCTTGTGGGAATGAAAAATAAAAACATTTTAAAACTTTCTCTAAAATTAACACAGTCATTCTATGTTTAGTTCTGACACAAAAACAAAATGATGCCATCGTAGAATAAGGGTCTACTCTTTATATGTCCCTATCAGGTTTCCCTCAGAGACTCTCTTTCTCACACTTCTCTGACCATAAAATAAATTTCTCTGAAGCATAGGAAAACAAGTAAAATATCTGCCACACTGACATTTGCTTAAGGACCTTATACCTGTGTGTAACATAAATTTTCCACTTGTTTTTATTATGTTTCTGTTCATCCAAGCCACATATGACTCAAGTTGCAGATCTACTCTGAAAAGCAGTATGACCCTGAATCTATGTATTACACACACAAAAATAAAATCATGATCTATGTATGCATGTCTAGAAGTTAGAAAATGAATAGAAATTAAACTAAAATAAAGATAGAATAAAATATAAAGTAAAAATAAATTTTTAAAAAGCAAATGTACAGTAAATAAAATTAAAAACTGTTGGTATTATCTATACTTATAACTATATGTCAATTAATTTAAAATTTTACACGAACCAGAAAATTTTCTAGAGAAATGGTTTACCAAAAAATGAGTAGAGAAAATATAAGTGATTCAGTAACTGTCACATATCTACTTAAGTCATCTTTTCAAAATCCTCAGATCCAAATTTCCTTAACAGAAAATTCTCCCAAATATTTAAGTAACGCCATACATAAAGTCTTCCAGAAAACAGAAAAAGGAGTAATTTTTAACTCATCTTACAGAATCCCTACAATCTTCATATAAAAATCTGATGAAGATATATTAAGAAAGGAAATCTATAGACCAATAGCTTTTATGAATAAGAATGAAAAATATTTTAAACAAAAATATTATCAAAGCAAGTGAAATAAAATAAATTAAAATTTCATACTTACATTGAGAGGTTTTTGTGACTAAGAAATCAATGACCACTAGAGAAATAAGAATATTTGTCTAAAATGATGATTGAGCCCAATTCAAAATATGTTTCAAGTATAATCTGATGGTTGACACTTATAAATTAAGCAATAGAACTCTCAAAATAAAATAAACATCTGGGCAAATATTGCCAATATTCTGGCCATATGTGCAACATATTTTCTGACGTAGCTTACCTCACAGTTCTTGTAACCATAAAAAAAATTAAAGATAACATACATGTATATATATATAATAAAAGATGTGCTCTGCAGAATTCTAGTGCAAATTTTAAAGATAATAAACACAATTTCTTTCCTAATTTAAAATAGCCTTGTTAAATAAAGCTGTGTAACAAATAAGTGAAATAAAATCAGTTTCTGTTTATTAAAAAAAAATAAAACTGAAGTACATTTGGAGCTTCAACACTCCAAGAAGAAAACATATTGGAGTTTCCAAAATTTATCTAATCCTAGAACTACATCTCCCTTTTTCTCTCATAGTGCGGTACCCTCTGAGTAATTCTGTTTTAAGTAAACTTTAAGTAACAGTGATGATTCGAAGAACCGTTTGAGGCAGGTACACCAAGTATTATACAAATGTACAATATACAAATGAGGAAACTATAGCTCAGAAAAGTAAAACCTATCTAAGGTCATTGGGCAGGCAAGAGGGAAAAAAATCTACATACTTCACTCCCAGTGTCTCATCTAGTTCATATGTAAGTCTAAGATGCTATTTTCTTCATTTAGACTATGCCAATTCTGTCATACCCTTTAAAAATTTAGTCATACTTCACCAACTCTTGGAAAGTACATTTTAAATACTTACTCCTCTTATCATAGCATGCAGAGAGTGAAAGGGAAGAGATGACTGACAAACTCCTATCCATATGACAGTGAAAGTGAAAGAAACTCAGTCATGTACGACTCTTTGCCATCCCATGCACTATACAGTCGGTGGAATTCTCCAGGCCAGAATACAAGAGTGGGTAGATCTTCCCAGGAGATTTTCCCAAACTAGGGACAGAACCCAGGTCTCCCGCATTGTGGATGGATTCTTTACCAGTTGGGCCACAAGGGAAGCCCCAAAATACCGGATTGGGTAGCCTATCCCTTCTCCAGCAGATGTTCCTGATCCAGGAATCGAACTGGGGTTTCCTGCATTGCAGGCGGATCCTACACCAACCGAGCTATCAGGAAAACCCAAGACTATCCCTTCACTTAACTCCATTTTCTCACCTACAACACAGATCATTGACAATGATATGGAATATACCCAGTTTTCTGATCCCAGTTTCTCTTATCTATTTAAATCTTCCTGGATTAATTTCCTTTTATCTTTTGACTTTTTTGGGCTTCCCTGGTGGCTCAGAGGTTAAAGCGTCTGCCTGCAACACAGGAGACCTGGGTTCGATCCCTGGGTCGGGAAGATCCCCTGGAGAAGGAAACGGCAACCCTCTCCAGTTTTCTTGCCTGGAGAATCCCATGGACGGAGGAGCCTGGTGGGCTACAGTCCGCGGGGTCGCAAAGAGTCGGACACGACTGAGCGACTTCACTTTCACTTTCATCCTTTGACTTTAAACATCCGCCTTGCCGATTTCCAACCATGGCTCGACCCATCTGCCTATCTTCTTTGTTCCTTTTTGCAGGCTACTCAGAATATACTGCAGTACATTTAATACTCTTATACAACTTTCTCGCTATGTTTTAAAAAATACATTAGTACAACAATCCCACTTGTTCCAACCTTTTAATTACCCACTACTAGTAGAGTGTTCCAAACCTAAGTTTCTCAAGTTACCCAGCAGATGTCCTTGTTTCATACTATGAGGAAATTGAAACCATCAGGAGCAAATATTTTCAAACATCTTCTCCACCACAAGGTATATCAAAATTGTACTTATACTGGTTTCATTTGCTCTTTTCTCAAAGAAAATCATGACTCTCTTTTCCAATATTTATCTGTCAATTATTATTATCCTACTCAACTCTTCTTAGAAGAGACATTTATATTTTATACCTTGTCTTTCTCACTGCCATTCAATCTTCCACTCATCACAACCTACCTGTCCTCTGATTATTCCACTGAAAGTGTTCTCGTGGAAAAATCCTATTGTTTTTTAAGTGTGAAGTCTAGTAACTTGTTAATGTCCTCATCTTTCTTGACCCCACAGTCTGATTTTTCTGAAACTGACATATTATGGTGTTGGAGAAGACTCTTGAGAGTCCCTTGGACTGCAAGGAGATCAAACCAGTCAGTCCTAAAGGAAATCAGTCCTGAATATTCGTTGGAAGGACTGATGCTGAAACTCTAAAACCTTGGTCACCAGATATGAAGAACTGACTCACTGGAAAAGACCATGATGCTGGGGATGATTGAAGGTAGGAGAAGGGGATGGCAGAGGATAAGATGGCTGGATGGCATCACCAACTTGATGGACATTGAGTTTGAGCAAGATCTGGGAGTTGGTGATGGACAGGGAAGCCTGGCATGCTGCAGTCCATGGGGTCGCAAAGAGTTGGGCAAATCTGTGTGACTGAATTGAACTGAACTGACATTCTGTCTTTAAAACTTTCTGCTCCTTTACCTTCTATTTCACTTCTTTCTCATAGCACAACTAAATCTTTTATTATACCTCATCTTCTTTACCAACAAGTTGCCCCCTTCTGCTATGTAAATTCTAGAATCTCCCAGAGATCTATTACTATTTATAGTGTCTTCCTTCTATCTTCATATGCAGAGTAATCTATGATTCACATGAATTTAATTATCAAATGCATCAATCAGAATCCTCAAGTCTACACCTCAAGTCCTGAGTGTCAACACATTTCCAAATAGGTGCTTTATCTAAATATCACACTGTACATCTAAATTAGCCAATTCAAAACTGAATTCCTCATTTTCCCTCTAAAACCTGCTTCTACACCTGTCTTTCCATATAAAAAGAAATAATTATTTACTCAGTTGCCACAGCTAAAAATCAGCCACTCACAAATTATCCTTGCTTAATTTTTAATATTAAAAAAAAGCTTTTGAGTCTTATTTTCTTAAATTACTTCCCTAAGGATCCCATTCCCTGTATTTCCTTATCATCATGACTATTTGTAGAGTCTCTGATCTCCTTTATCCACTTTCTCTCACAACAAAAATATTATTTACCTTGCTACCAGAGTTTTCTCTTTCAGTATATTATTTTATTATATTCATCTTTCATTTTTAAAAATCTTAGAAGTTTTCCCCATACCCTATGCTACTGCTGCTAAGTCGCTTCAGTTGTGTCTGACTCTGTGCGACCGCATAGATGGCAGCCCACCGGGCTCCCCCGTCCCTGGGATTCCCCAGGCAAGAACACTGGAATGGGTTGCCATTTCCTTCTCCAATGCATGAAAGTGAAAAATGAAAGTGAAGTCGCTCAGTCGTGTCCGACTCTTAGCGACCGCAGCCTACCAGGCTCCTCCGTCCTTGGGATTTTCCAGGCAAGAGTACTGTACATAGTATGTAGTTTAATAACAGTTTATTCTATTCTCAGTATAGAGTTCAAGACTATTTGTAATGTAGCCCCAAATACCTGTCTACTCTGACTTCCAATTGATGACTCATTCATTCCATGCTCTAGTCACACACAATAACTCATAGTTACTTAATATATGTCATTACCGTGCCTGCCTGCCACTGTGCAAGATACATCTGCAATGGGAGGCTTTCTTCATAGTTTTTGCTTTTAAAACCCCACTCTTTCTTTAGTCCTTGCTTTATTTCATTAGTGCTGGCCAAAACACATGTGTTGTCAAGACCAAATTAAAATGCACTGAAATTATTTTTAAAAATCATACTCAACTCTTCCCTGTTTATTCAAAACAGTCACTTTATCTTTCATCTAAAATTACATGGTCTTTAGAGAGACTTCTAAGTGAAGTCTCTGAAAGTAGTGAAGTAGTGAAAATAAAAATATATATCATCTGGGAAGTCAGAGATACCTTATTTTTAGTTCACACCTTTTTCTTAAAGCTATGAAACCTTAGAGATGTCATTTTCCCCTCTGAAAATTAGCTTCCCCATCTGTAAAAATAGGAATAATATATATATATCAGGGATGTTGGAAATATTAAAAGCATAGTGCCTACAACATTAACTGCTTGACATAATTTTGTTTGCTGTAATAAAAACAATACCAATAATACTATAAAAGTAATATCTTTTGGTACATGCTAATGTTTTAGGTACTTTATATGTATTAATTCACTTAATTCACACATTAGTCCTAGATGATTATTATGATAATTTTTGCACTTTATATAAGAGGAAACAAATACTCTAAAAGATTAATTAAGCTGACTGTGTCACAGATATAGTAAATAGGAGAGTCAGAATTTCAACCCAAAGAGTCTGGTTCCAGGCTTCCATTTGGTAATAAAGGCAATCTTGAAACATGGTGCTTATACTTTTTTTAAATTGTCTTCTTTTCTGTTTGCAATCAGCCCCAACTCTGGCCCCATCCCATCCCAGATTCTCCCACATGTTTATTCCTGCCTTTGATCTCTGACTTTGGAATTTAGACTCGGGCACTCCAGTTTCTGAATATCAGCTTTACTCAACAGGTCCTGTGTTTGCAATCATTAGGCATTTCTAGTAAACTCCAACCATTTCCCCACCACCAAACATCACTGATTCCTCTCAAAACCAGTGTCCCAGTTCATTTCTAACAATCTCACTTGTGATCAAATAACCACTATTTTAGTAGGTCACTACCTCTCAGGTGGGAAGACATTAACATAGTTCTTCACAAAAACAACACAAACAATTCAATAGCAAAAATGAAACAAAAGAGCAAGTCAATTAAAAAACAGGCAGAGGATCTGAATAGGCATGTCTCCAAAAGACAAATACAGATGACCAGTTCAGTTCAGCCACTCAGTCGTGTCCAACTCTTTGCGACTCCATGGACTGCAGCGCGCCAGGCCTCCATGTCCATCACCAACTCGCAGAGTTTACTCAAACTCATATCCATTGAGTCGGTGATGCCATCCAACCATCTCATCCTCTGTCATCCCCTTCTCCTCCTGCCCTCAATCTTTCCCAGTATCAGAGTTTTTTCCAATGAGTCAGTTCTTTGCATCAGGGGGCCAAAGTATTGGAGTTTCAATTTCAGCATCAGTCCTTCTAATGAATATTCAGGACTGATTTCCTTTAGGATGGACTGATTGGATCTCCTTGCAGTCCAAGGGACTCTCAAGAGTCTTCTCCAACACCACAGTTCAAAAGCATCAATTCTTTGGTGTTCAGCTTTCTTTATAGTACAACTCTCACACCCAAACATGACTACAGGAAAAACCATAGCCTTCACTAGATGGACCTTTGTTGGCTAATGTCTCTGCTTTTTAATATGCTGTCTAGGTTGGTCATAACTTTTCTTCCAAGGAGGAAGCATCTTTAATTTCATGGCTACAGTCACCATTTGCAGTGATTTTGGAGCCTAAAAGAAGAAAGTCTGACACTGTTTCCGTTTCCTCATCTATTTCCCATGAGGGGATGGAACCAGATCCCATGATCTTGGTTTTCTGAATGTTGAGCTTTAAGCCAACTTTTTCACTCTCCTCTTTCACTTTCATCAAGAGGCTTTTTAGTTCCTCTTGACTTTCTGCCATTCTCTACATATAAGTTAAAAAAGCAAGGTGACAATATACAGCCTTGACATACTGCTTTTCCTATTTGGAACCAGTCTGTTGTTCCATGTCTGGTTCTAACTGTTGCTTCCTGACCTGCATACAGGTTTCTCAAGAGGCAGGTCAGGTGGTCTGGTATTCCCATCTCTTGAAGAATTTTCCACAGTTTATTATGATCCACACAGTCAAAGGCTTTGGCATAGTCAATAAAGCAGAAATAGATGTTTTTCTGGAACTCTCCTGCTTTTTTGATGATCCAGCAGATGTTGGCAATTTGATCTCTGGTTCCTCTGCCTTTTCTAAAACCAGCTTGAACATCTGGGAGTTCACAGTTCACATTTCACTGAAGCTTGGCTTGGAGAATTTTGAGCATTACTTTACTAGTGTGTGAGATGAGTGCAATTGTGTGGTAGTTTGAGCATTCTTTGGCATTGCCTTTCTTTGGGATTGGAATGAAAACTGACCTTTTAAAGTCCTGTGGCCACTGCTGAGTTTTCCAAATTTGCTGGCATATTGAGTGCAGCACTTTCACAGCATCATCTTTTAGGATTTAAAGAGCTCAACCATAATTCCATCACCTCCACTAGCTTTGTTCATAGTGATGTCTCCTAAAGCCCACTTGACTTCACATTCCAGGATGTCTGGCTCTGGCTGAGTGATCACATATCATGAATACCTGGGTCATGAAGATCTTTTTTGTATAGTTCTTCTGTGTATTCTTGCCACCTCTTCTTAATATCTTTTGCTTCTGTTAGGTTCATACCATTTCTGTCCTTTATTGAGCCCATCTTTGCATGAAATATTCCCTTGATATTTCTAATTTTCTTGAAGAGAGCTCTAGTCTTTCCCATTCTATTGTTTTCCTCTCTTTGTTTGCATTGATCGCTGAGGAAGGCTTTCTTATCTCTCCTGGCTATTCTTTGGAACTCTGTATTCAAATGGGTATATGTTTCCTTTTCTCCTTTGCTTTTCACTTCTCTTCTTTTCACAGCTATTTGTAAGGCCTCCTCAGACAATCAGTTTGTTTTTTTGCACTTCTTTTCCTTGGGGATGATCTTGATCCCTGTCTCCTATACAATGTCATGAACCTCTGTCCATAGTTCATCAGGCACTCTGTCTATCAGATCTAGTCCTTTCAATCTATTTCTCACTTCCACCGTATAATCATAAGGGATTTGATTTAGGTCATACCTCAATGGTCTAGTGGTTTTCCCTTCTTTCTTCAATTTAAGTCTGAATTTGGCAATAAGGAGTTCATGATCTGAGCCACAGTCATCTCCTGGCCTTGTTTTTGCTGACAGTATAGAGCTTCTCTATCTTTGGCTGCAAAGAATATAATCAATCTGATTTCAGTGTTGACCATCTGATATCCACGTGTAGAGTCTTCTCTTATGTTGTTGGAAGAGGGTGTTTGCTATGACCAGTGCGTTCTCTTGGCAGATCTCTATTAGCCTTTGCCCTGTTTCATTCTGTACTCCAAGACCAAATTGCCTGTTACTCCAGGTGTTTCTTGACTTTCTACTTTTGCATTTCAGTCCCCTATAATGAAAAGGACATCTTTTTTGGGGTGTTAGTTCTAAAAGATCTTGTAAGTCTTCATAGAACCATTCAACTTCAGCTTCTTCAGCATTACTGGTTGGGGCATAGACTTGGATTACCGTGATATTGAATGGTTTGCCTTAGAAACGAACAGAGATCATTCTGTCATTTTTGAGTTGCATCCAAGTACTGCATTTCAGACTCTTTTCTTGACCATGATGGCTACTCCATTTCCTCAAAGGGATTCTTTCCCACAGTAGTAGATATAACGGTCATCTGAGTTAGATGACCAACAGGTGCATAAAAAGATGCCCAGCATCACTAACCATCAGGGAATTGAAAATCAAAACCACAATAATATTATCACCTCACACCAGTTAGAATGGCTATCACCAAAAAGACATGAAATAATAAGAGAGGATATGGACTGCACTGTTGGAGAGAATGTATACCAGTGCTTCCTTTTTGGAAAAGAGAATGGATGATCCTCAAAATATTGAAAATAGAACTACCTGTAATTCAACAATTCTACTTTGGGGTATTTTTTCAAAGACAAAAACACTAACTTGAAAACATATCTGCTCCCCCATATTCACTGTTATTTATATTAACCAAGATACATAAACAACTTGTGTGTTCATCAAGAGATGAATGGATAAATAAAATGTGAGATATATATATGTCAAAGTGTGATACACACTTGTATACACAGGATGGAATATTATTCAGCCATGAAAAATCATGAAATTTTGAAATTGGGAACTAGATGGATGAACCTTGAGCACTTTATGCTAAGTGCAATAAGTCAAACATAGAAAAGTAAATACCACATAATCTCATTTATGTGTAGAATCTTAAAACAAGCAAAAAGAACACCATGCTTATAGATACAGAAAACAGATCAATGGATATCAGAGGCAGGTGAAATGGGTAAAGGGAATTAAAAGATACAAACTTCCAGTCATCAAACAATCACTGACATAATGTACAGTGTAGCAACCATAGTTAATAAAACTGTATTGTATACTTGAAAGCTGCTAAGAGAGCAAATATTAAAGTTCTCATCACAAGGAAAAAAATTCTATAATTTTGTATGTTGATGGATATCAACTAGACTTATGGTGGTGATCATTTTGCAACATATACACATATTGAATCATTACACTGTACACCTGAAACTAATATCTTGCTCTTGCTCAGTCACTTCAGTCGTGTCTGACTCCCCGCGACCCCATGGACCACAGCCCACAAGGCTCCTCTGTCCATGGCATTCTCCAGGCAAGAATACTGGAGTGGGTTGCCATTTCCTTCTCCAGTGTTAAAGTATGAAGTGAGTAGAAGTGAGTGAAGTGAAGTCGCTCTGTCATGTTCGACTCTTTGCGACCCCGTGGACTGTAGCCTACCAGGCTCCTCCATCCATGGGATTTTCCAGGCAAGAATACTGGAGTGGATTGCCATTTCCTTCTCCTGAAATTAATATAGTGTTTGTCAATTGTACCTCAATAAAAAGAACAATTTTTCAATATAATGATTCTCATTTTTAAAGAAGAAAATTTTAATTTAATTCAGGTCTTCAAATTCCCAGTGTCTTAGCTGGCCATAATTGATGTTTTTCATAACAGTTTCATAACTGATTGCTTGAAAACATGATTTCCTTTAATTAAGACAAGCCTCACAAAATTTCATTCTTCCTCATCTTTTGAATATAATCCTTCTACTTACTACACGCATTGATATACTTAGATCTTCATACACAGTTCTTTCCCATTTGTTATATTATCTTCTTGAAAATATTTAAATATTAGCAGACAACCCTAGTTCTATACTAATGACCTTAGAGCATTTTCTTTCTTTCCCTTTTTTTAAATTTTTAATTGTTTCAAATAAATCTACAAGATAAGCTGCATTAGAGTTTTCTTAATTGCAAGTAATTCTGGGTATAAGATGGTTTCTGCTGTAGCTAGAGCTATTAAAGCATTAGAAATACAAATAGATAAAGATTAAATAGACATAAGGGACATACAATATTTTGTTTTAATTTATTTGCCATGAATAAATTTTCAACGGGAATCATTAATCCAGTAATCCAAGTAGTAAAACTGAAGGGGTTGTAAATTGAAGTATTTATTAATCTATAAGGACAGATAAAAAGAAACTGCTTCCTTGGAGTTGTGTAGAAGAAATACAAGATCTATAATAGGAGTCTAAGAGATCGAATGCCAACATGCCTAAGAAACTTTTCCTATAGTACCTCCACCCTGAACTGAAATGTTCTAAAGATTACACATTGGTGGCCAACAAAACAAAGAAACATAATCTTTTGATTTTTTCTTTAAATGGGGATGTGGGTATTGCTTGATTCTGCTTCAATGTCTAGGAACAAAAGAAAAGGTAACATTTTGTGGCTCACTGACCAAAAATTGACTGTAAGAATCAAATACTCAGAAAGGCTAAGGATATCTAGAGGCAAAGCATCACAGACATCAGGATTTCACCCTTTATGGATATTGACTGTGCAGAGAAGAAAGTTACTTCTACTAATCTATGTCATAGAAGAAAATATTTCTGCAAAAAGAAGCTGATATTAATTATGGCAAATTTCTACAAAAAAGCCATAGGTTTTAGAGAGGTCAATCAGAATTTAATATGATCTTTAGTTGGAAATATATAAGGGCCAAGCAGTAAACCCATATTAGAAATCAAGTTTAAAATATGTGACCACTGGGTTCACAGTAGTAAACTCTCACAGTAGCATATTTTTCATCTTGTACTGTTAACACTGCAACAGTAAGACTGTCAGCCTATAGGGAAAATTAACAGCTAGACCTATGTTACAGAGAAGAAAAATGCTTATAACTGGGCCAAAATAGTCACATAAACCACCTTGGTCTATATTTAATCAGTGTCATTTTTCAGCCTAAGAAATCTTCATCTTTATTTGCAGCTTCTACCTCGGGGAGCAGAATGTTCATGGTCTGTTTCACTTGGGATGCTTTCAAAATGCCTTTTTAAAAAATGAGCATTTTCAACATATTTCCTATCACAAAAAAGAGAGTCTTCCCTCTAGTAATAAACCATCTTTTCTAAGGGCCCACTGAAGTCCAACAATCAAAGTAGACATTAAAATAAGGAAATAAACATTTAAAAGAAGGACACATTACTTCCTTCCATGCAGGAGATAAAGAAGTTCTATCAGAACTTTTTCTTCCATTCTCAGTCCATTGGAAGTAGATTCTTTTACCAAAAGAGCTCATTTTGTCTCAGAGCTCAAGGAGCGAAGCTTGGGGTAATAAGACAGGTACCTGGAACTGTAGAGTGTGAACTGAAAGTAGGGAGATGGGGAGCCAGGACAACAGCATATACCTTAGGTGACAGAGCATTACCAAAGCAAGCTTTGGATAACAGACCTCTGCTATCGCTGCTGAACTGAGTCTTTTAAATTGAAAGACTGTTTGTTTTTCTTTTTCTATCTTTTTTTTTTTTCCTGGCCATAGAGAATTGCAATTGGAAGTCAGAAAAGCATGTTCATGCTGGCCTTTGAAGAAAGAGAACACCCATCATGTGAAATGCAGACAGCCTCTGGGAGCTGAGAGTGAACCACAGCTGACACCCAGCAAGGAAATGAGGACCTCAATCCTAAAACCATAAGGAATTAAATTCTGCCAATAGCAAGAATAAGCCTGGAGATAAATATTTCTCCAGAGCCTACAGATAAGGACTCAGCCAAGTCAACACCTTCATTTTAACTGTCTGAGAACCTATGCAGATAACCCAGCCTCTCCATTTTCTGATTTATTTCCTTAGAGAACTATGAGCTAACAAATTAAATGGGTATTATACTAAGCTGCAGCAATAGAAAATGATAGAACTGGGAAAGTGACAATGATGATATTAAGAAGCAACTATAAAGAATAGAAAACACACTCAGGCTGGCATTGTATCTCAAGAGTAAAGGCAATATCTTATTAGGACTTAAAAACCCTCTACAGATATGATATTTTAATTTGGCAACTTGGGAGCAGGATTCATAAATAAGGTAGAACATACAAGCAAAATATAATTGAGTTCTGTTGAAGTTGGACTTTTTATGGTGTTATCCAAAACAGTGAGACAGGAGGGAAGAGGGCAGAGCATTAAAAGAATAACATAGCCATTGAGCATATGACAAAAAATTGGTTACAGCCAATCAGGCCCAAGATGGCAGAAGATTCAACTTAAGCCTCATCGCACACTCATTGTAATACATTAGCTAAATGATAAACCCACAGGTACCATGACAGTTCCAAGGCTGACCATAAAATGCTGAAAGGTGGGCAGTGGCCCAATTTCTGTAAATCCCCACTCTTCTCCAAAACAGTTGGAACAATCCTCTCACTGATTAGCACATGATGTTACTCAACCCATAAAAACTACCTACGCCATATTTCAGGACCATTCTTACCTTCTTAGACTGCATTCTGCCTATGGAGTGTGTATCTCTCTAAATTAAACCTGCTTTCACTTTATCATGGCTCACTCTTGAATTCTTTCCTGAGTGAAGCCAAGAACCCTCACTTGAAGGCTTGACCCAGTGACTCAACCGAGACTTGGGACATGACCATCCTCTCATACCCTATTTTCTTGCAAAATTAGAAAAAAATATCTAAAAACAGTGGCTTGATTTTTGTTCCCTGTGACTGAAGAGAAATATTCTATAGAACTGTTACATGTTAGAATTGCCTGCTGCTAAGTCACGTCAGTCGTGTCAGACTCTGTGTGACCCCATAGACGGCAGCCCATGAGGCTCCCATCCCTGGGATTCTCCAACAAGAATACTGGAGTGGGTTGCCATTTCCATCTCCAATGCATGAAAGTGAAAAGTGAAAATGAAGTCACTCAGTTGTGTCCAACTCTTCGCGACCCCATGGGCTGTAGCCTACCAGGCTCCTCTGTCCATGGGATTTCCCAGGCAAGAGTATTAGTGCCGGGACCAGCCGGCAAAGAGAACAAGTCCGATCGCAACAGCACGGAAGCCTGAGAAAAAAGCCGATAGTAAAGAATGGGGTCGAGAGGACTGAAATGCTCTTGAGGCAAGTCAGCAATTTTATTGAGTAAAACAGCTACCTTTATACTAGTACAAGCAGAAAACATAGTTCATAAAAATGCCATCTGGTTTTTGTCACATCAATACAATTCTTTGTCTTAAGTGATTGCAGAAGCTTACATCTTGTTTTTGGCATTCCAAGATAAACTACTAAGTGAAGGTCACTACTATGTTTTTCTCAAGGAAGAACAAAGGAGACCTGGCAAATGTTTTACTACTTTATCAAGGGGCGGCGGGACAGGGAATGGCCTCTTTCAAGGCTTTCCCAGGGCCTTTTTGGGCCTTGAGCAGGCTGGCTCCCCGCATATTAGAGTGGGTTGCCATTGCCTTCTCCCAGAATTGCCTGGGGATCTTTGAATACTTAACAGGTTGAAACTAGTCCCTATTTGAGTTAAATCAGAATCCCCAGTGGTGGGGACCCAGGCATAAACATATTCTTTTGAACTGCCCAGATCTTCCGTCCAACAAACAGTCCAGTTTGGAACCAGTGCTATAAAGCCCATAACTCAAAAAGTGAAGACTTTATATTCAAATTCAGTTTGGAAGGAAATGCAACTGAAAACTAGGATTGGATTTTCATTTAGAAAACAATAATACACCATAAGTACTTTTTATCTACATGTGTTAAGAATTTTGCAAATGTTAACACAATTTATCCATATGAAACAGTTCTATGAAGTGGTGGTTGTGGTTTAGTCGCTAAGTTGTGTCCGACTCTTGTGACCCCATGGACTGTAGCCTGCCAGGCTCCTCTGTTCATGGAATTCTCCAGCAAGAATAGTGGAGTGGGTTGTCATTTCCTTCTCCAGGGGATCTTCCTGACCCATGATTCAAACCCAGATCTCCTGCATTGCAGGCAGATGCTTTACTGACTGAGCTATGAGGGAAGCGCCATTCTATGAAGCAGATATTGTTATTTTCATTGACCTCATTTTCATCTCTGAGAAAACTAAGGAGAAAATAAATGAATAACTTGCTCATTATCACACAGTAAGTGAGGTTACCAACCTAGGAATGGCACTGACTGCCGGCAGTTAGCTGCTAAATCTCTGTTCCATAATGCTTACCTTTAAAGCTTTTATCCAGGATATTATGGCATCTTTTTATCAACTGTAGATGAAAACCAAATAGCATTTTCTGCAGTAGCTCTCTTTCTTCCTAGTCATTTTGTCCCCAGATATGCAGAACAAAACAAGGTTAAATGCTAAATAAACTAGATTCTTTTTTCATCTTTGATTCAAATATTGCTATTAAATAATAGCAATTAATTAAAATATTATTAAAAATAATAGCAATAAGTTCACTAAAGTCCTATAATTAAACAATATAATTCACTTGGGGCCTATAACTAGGCAGGGGGGAGGGCATCTTTCCTTTCCTAGGGTGAGTCAAAGTCTAATAGAAAATATGCAAGGTATTTCCCAAAAAAAATGGTGTAAGAAAACTTGGGTGGTTATCAAACGAAAGAGAGTTACACTTAACTGATTTTTGGGTATGGATGAACACTAGCCTCACTTGCCTTAAACTTTGAGGAAATCTGTGATGGATATTATCTTCTGTAGTAAGCAGTGTTCATTCTGTTACACAACGGTTAAATAGGAACACTTTAAAAGGGAGAGCTGCACCAACAAAACCTGTTAGAAGTGTCCTAATTTCCAAATTTAATAAATTCATCCAACAGACACTATAGACACCTTCTAGGAATAATGTACAGTGTTCATTTTTTACAACATTAATATACTGAAACAGAAAATCCCTCAAAGACTCTGTAGCCTATCTAAGAAGATTTATTCCAACCCAGGAGGAATAAAGGTCTGAGTATTTTTATTTATCTAAGTCACTTCCACATATTGCAAAATCATCACTATGCTTTCTCCTGAATAGAAACCCATGATAATCTATTTTGGCTTTTCATTAATATTTATTTTTTGTTATTAATAATTAAAAGAAGTTCCTTGTGACTTTGCAGTTTCATCCTTAAGCATGTGTCACAAATACAGAGCATGAGGGTTAGAAATAGCTATAAAGTTTTGTCTCCATGCGGTTCACATTTTAGCTGTCTGAGATTTTAATCTTCGACCATCCCAATCACGAACTCTGAGTCTTAGAAAATTACTTGCCTTAAATACATGTTATCTGAAATAGTCCATCTTTCTTTCCATTTCTGAGGCCTAATGAACCTTAAAGAGAACTGACATCCTTTATACTACTAAACAAGAAACAATGGGGAGTTTGACTTTGTAAAGTAACCCAGTAAGTGACAGGACAAGATCAGCGCCAAGAACCCTAGCTTCCCTGGAACTGCGCTGTCTGCGCCTGACCACGCTGCAGTTCTGCTCCTCTCTTCTCTGTCCCCTGGCTGCCCATGTAGATCACCAGGGACACATTCTGAAATTCTTAATAAATCACCCCAGCATTTTTAATTTGCAACAAACGAAATGAGTCACAGTGAGCAAAGGGGGGGGGGATCTATTTTTAGCACTTATTATACCAAATGATTAGTTTTTAACCCCAAAAAGGGACAAGTGAAAAGGGGCAAAGTTACATTTACCCCTGCGTGCATGCGTACTAAGTCACTTCAGGCGTGTCTGGCTCTTTGCAACCCTATGGACTGGAGCCGACGAGGCTTCTCTGTCCATGGGATTCCCCAGGCAAGAAATACTGGAGTGGGTTGCCATGCCCTCCTCCAGGGGATCTTTCTGACCTAGGGTTCGAACCCACGTCTTTGACGTCAACCTGCATTGGCGGGCAGGTTCTTTACCACTAGCGCCACCAGGAAGCCCCTACATTTGCCCCTATATGCTGGAAAACCTGGCAATTCAGCCATAAGAGAGGGCTGCTAACCGCAGGAAGACACAGTTGATGGAGAAAAAAGAAAAAGAAAAGAAAAAAATTAAAAGAAGACGCAAAAGCAAAAAAGCAATTATAAAGGGCAGAAGTAAAAAGATCAGATAGCTTTTGGGTTGCGGAACCTCACAGGGTAAAACAAAGACTTTCATAGAGAGCAACTGATAAATACTAGGTACATAAACATTTAACATGAAAAAAAAATGGTTAAGGAAAAAGTAAGGATGTCCTTTGATAGTTAAACACATTGAAGTGAGAAACAGGAATCCTAATTTGTAAGGGGTGGATGAAGTGAAGTGAAGTCGCTCAGTTGTGTCCGACTCTTTGCGACCCCGTGGACCCACCAGGCTCCTCCGTCCATGGGATTCTCCAGGCAAGATACTGGAGTGGGTTGCCATTTCCTTCTCTAGGGGATCTTCCCGACCCAGGGATTGAACCCAGGTCTCCTGCATTGCAGGCAGACGCTTTAATGTCTGAACCACCAGAGAAGCCCTGGATGACAGAGTCAGAAAAAACTGAGATCAACGGGTTGTTCCTTTTTACAATACATGATTTAGAAATTGATACCAGAATACCGCTAGATGTCTTTTCACTTATTAAATATATTTGTACCAAAATTTGCTATAAAATGAATATCTTTAATATTTCAGCATATGCATTTAGTTTTCAGCATGCTTTTTTAAAAATGTCATCTTATTGAAGTTTGAGGGCTTCCCCGGTGGCTTACTGGTAAAGAATCTACCTGCCAGGGCAGGAGACCCGGGTTGGATTCCTGGGTCGGGAAGATCCCACACACCTTGGGGCAACTAAGCCCATGCGCCACAACCAGGAAGCCTGTGCTCCAGAGCCTGGAACCTGCAACCACTGAGACCACACACCGCAGCTATGGAAGCCCTCACACCCGAGTGCCGGCGCTCAGCAATGGGAGAAGCTGCTGCAGCGAGAAGCCTGTGGACCGCTCTAACTAGAAAGCAGCCCCGACCCTCCGCAACTAGAGAAAAGCCCAGAGAAGGCCCAGCATAACCATAATAAACAAATATAATTACAAAATATGATGATATAAACAAAATTATGAAAATGATTTCTATTTTATAAAAATAGTTCTCACATTTCAAAACTCTCCATGCTACTGTATTTAAAGAATATATTTATGCTTCTCTCTCTTTTCTCAAAAAAGAATTTTGATTACAGAATTATATATAAACTGAAAGGAGAAAATATACAAAATAAAGTTAGATATAGGTAATTATTTCACTTACAGCAGTGTTGCTCAGTGAAAATGAGTGAACAGCATTTATCCTCATAGACTATGACCTTACAAGGGCTTCGGTTTCTTTGGATGTCATTGCATTTTATAACTGATCACCAAACACTGCAATGACTAGCAAAGAAGTTGTTTTTAACTTCCTGAAAATTAGCATTGTATTACATTCACTTGTTAATAGCATGGCTTTCCTCTACTACAGAACCAAGACTTGTGTTTGATTTGTCACTTTATTCCTCAAGCTTGTTATATATTTAGTGAATGAGAAAATGGGGATAGTAAAACTCTTCAAGGGAAATGGAGCAATTGATGCTATGAAGACAACAAGCATATGAAATGCATGGAGTCACAAATTTCAAAGACATTTTGCTGGTTTCAAATCATATTACTGTTGTTATTGTTGTGCTCAGTTGCTCAGTCACATCTGACTCTTTGTGACTCCATGGACTGTAGCGCACAGTCCATGCATGGAAATGCATGGAAAATCACATGGGATTTTCCAGACAAGAATATTGGAATGACATGCCATATCCTACCCAGGGGATTTTCCTGGACCAGGGATCGAACCTGTGTCCCTTGCATCTCCTCCACTGGCAGGTGGATTCTTTTCCACTGAGCCACCTGGGAAACAGGTTTCAAATCATACTATCAAATCATTACTATGAAAGTTTCTGGGAACTGCAAAAAAAAAAAAATCCAGATTTTCAAAAATTAAAAATAACCAGCCCAGGTTGGATGCGTGAGACAAGTGCTCAGGGCTGGTGCACTGGGAAGACCCAGAGGGATCGGGTGGAGAGACAGGTGGGAGGGGGGATCGGGATGGGGAATACATGTAAATCCATGGCTGATTCATGTCAATGTATGGCAAAACCCACTACAATATTGGTAATTAGCCTCCAACTAATTGAAATTTAATATTAAAAATAGAAATGAACTAATCTTATTGAAAAGTATCTAGATTATAAAATAAAAATTAGAAAAACCTAGGTTGGACAAAAAAAACTATCCAGTTCCACAAAGATCAAGTCATTAGCTACTGCAGTCACTGGCCTACAGTACACCCTGAAAGGAATTCAAGATGAAAACCAGGATGAAGTGTTTTGTGTTTTGGATATATAGGCCTGAGATAATTAAAATGCACATCCAAGGAAGAATTTCAATGACCCCAGATTCTTGCATCTTCCCTTACACAGAGAGACACTAAAATCATTAAGAGACCTGTGTTTTGTGACTTTGTTGTGGTTGTTTTGTTGCTAAGATATGTCATGCTTTTTGTGACCCCTTGGACTGTAGTCTGCAATGGCTCCTCTGTCCATGGGATTTCCCTGGCAAGAATACTGGAGTGGTTCACCGTTTATCTTTCCAGGGGCTCTTCTCAGTCCAGGGATTGAACCTGCATCTCCTGCACTGCAGGCAGATTCTTTAGCACTGAGTCAACAGGGAAGCTAAGTTTGTGACTAGTAGCAATCTTTCACCAAAATGTATGCTTGATTACATATATTTCTCAGCACCTGTTCTCCTTGCTCAACCCTGCAGTAAACCTTTCTCTGCTCCAAACTCGATGCTCCAGTTTGCTTGGCCTCTGTGCCTCGGGCACATGAACTTGTGTTCAGTGACAGTCCCTTACATCAAATAGCATGGTATTTGCATACAACCTCTGTAAATCATCTCAAGTACTTTAAACCATCTCTAGATTACTTGTAATATCTAACACAATGTAATTATATGTAAATAGTTGTAAGTACAATGTAAATGCCACATAAACAGTTGCTCAGTTCAGTTCAGTTCAGTCGCTCAGTCGTGTCCAACTCTTTGTGACCCCATGAATCACAGTACGTCAGGCTCCCTGTCCATCACCAACTCCCGGAGTTTACTCAGACTCATGTCCATTGAGTCAGTGTTGCCATCCAACCATCTCATCCTCTGTCATCCCCTTCTCTTCCTGCCCCCAATCCCTCCCAGCATCAGGGTCTTTTCCAGTGAGTCAACTCTTTGCATCAGGTGGCCAAAGTACTGGAGTTTCAGCTTCAGCATCAGTCCTTCAAATGAACACCCAGGACTGATCTCCTTTAGGATGGACTGGTTGGATCTCCTTGCAGTCCAAGGGCCTCTCAAGAGTCTTCTCCAACACCACAGTTCAAATGCATCAATTCTTCGGCGTTCAGCTTTCTTCACCGTCCAACTCTCACATCCATACATGACCACTGGAAAAACCATAGGTTTGACTAGATGAACCTTTGTTGACAAAGTAATGTCTCTGATTTTTAATATGCTCTCTAGGCTGGTCATAACTTTCCTTCCAAGGAGTAAGTGTCTTTTAATTTCATGGCTGCAATCACCATCTGCAGTGATTTTGGAGCCCAAAAAACTGAAGTTTAACAATGTTTCCACTGTTTCCCCATTTATTTGCCATGAAGTGATGGGACCGGATGCCATGATCTTAGTTTTCTGAATGTTGAGTTTTAAGCCATCTTTTTCACTCTCCTCTTTCACTTTCATCAAGAAGTTCTTTAGTTCCTCTTCACTTTCTGCCATAAGGGTGGTATCATCTGCATGTCTGAGGTTATTGATATTTCTCCCGGCAATCTTGATTCCAGCTTGTGCTTCTTCCAGCCCAGCGTTTCTCATGATGTACTCTGCATATAAGTTAAATAAGCAGGGTGACAATATACAGCCTTGACATACTTCTTTTCCTATTTGGAACCAGTCTGTTTTTCCATGTCCAGTTCTAACTGTTGCTTCCTGGCCTGCATACAGATTTCTCAAGAGGCAGGTCAGGTGGTCTGGTATTCCCATCTCTTTCAGAATTTTCCACAGTTTATCATGATCCACATAGTCAAAGGCTTTGGCATAGTCAATAAAGCAGAAATAGATGTTTTTCTGGAACTCTCTTGCTTTTTCAATGATCCAGCAGATGTTGGCAATTTGATCTCTGGTTCCTCTGTCTTTTCTAAAACCAGTCTGAACATCTGGAAGTTCACGGTTCATGTTCTGCTGAAGCCTGGCTTGGAGAATTTGAGCATTACTTTACTAGCGTGTGAGATGAGTGCAATTGTGCGGTAGTTTGAGCATGTGGCAATTTCAAATTTGGCTTTTTGAAATTTTCTGGAATTTATTTTTTAATATTTTCTATCCACAGTCAGCTAAATCCACAAATGTGGAACCTTTAGATATGTAGGGCCAACTGTTTAAAAATATCAATAGAGCCTTCTTCTGGTCAACATGGAACTACATTTACCCCTGTTGGGGGCGGGAAGAGATTTTCCTCTACCCTTCTAGCTTCTTCTGGTTTATCTGGAATGAAAATTGTCAGGATGCAGATTAATAGGAGAAAAACCACACAAAAGTTAATAAGTTGTATACAGAAGAGAGACCCAAGAAAACTGGGTAACACCAAAATGACCAAAGTCTTCAGGTTAAATTCCAGCCTCATCTAAAGACAAAAAGAGAATACTGAGTGTGGGGAGAGTCAGATATAGGAAGTAATCAGGAAACACACAGAAAACAAGGGTAACATTATGACATAAAGTCACTGCCTTCTCCATTGATAAGATTAGTTCTTCCTCTACTTCCAGGTATAGTAGGGGAAATAACCTTACAAGTGGAGATTACTCTTACAAATATAAGTGTTTCACAACTCCTACTCATTTTTGGAGAAGGAAATGGCAACCCACTCCTCCCGTGTTTTTGCCTGGGAAATCCCATGGACAGAGAAGCCTGGCAGGCTATAGTCCATGAGGTTGCAAAGAGTCAGACACAACTGAGCAACCAAACACCAACAATAAACAAAAACTCTTTTTTAGAATTTTCCCAAGTCTGCTGTTTCTTAGAAAATAACCAGTTTAAAATAAATACTGTACCACAGAGACATATTTAGGGTGACAAATTCTGATCCCCTAAACCCTTCTACGTAAAACAAGCAAAAATACATGAAAAATACCTTTCCAAGAAAAGGGCCCAGGCAAGAATGACAATGATCCCTGAAGGGAAGAACACAATACAGGTGATCACCAAGGTTGTCTGAATAAGCCTGGTAGGCTGCAGTCCATGGGGTCGCACACAGCTGGACATGGCTGAAGCGACTCAGCACACATGCGTGAAGGGCCTTAAGAATGCTCCCAGACTGTGTGTGAGGAGGAGTCAGAAGTGAAAAAGACGGAGACAGAAGCTTGGAGGAGTCAGTGCAGCTAGAGTTCATAAGAAAGAGTGTCAGAGCAGACAACAGCACAGAGGGGACACCCCAGAGGTCTGTGGAGGGCCCTTCTCAAGTCTCAGCTGACTACTGCTCATCACATACACTTAAAGAAACCACTCTATTCTGGGAAAGGATAAGAGGGAACAAAGAACATTACTTGGAGACTGCACCCAGCTAAAAATATTTCCTGTTCTCACCAGCCAGAGTAGAACTAAACTGATGGACTTAGGGGAGGAGTACTTAGAAGAGTTTTATCGCAGTGGGGGGAAAATTAGACTGAGTGCTGTTCTGGGCTGCCTAGCAAAGCTCAGGTAAGACCTGAAAGGATAAAGCGAGCTTTTATTCCAGAAATATAAGCTTGCTTTAAAATTTTAAAAGCAATAAAATTTAATGTATAAAATAAATACAGTAAAGAAGGAGAATTACATGATCATTTCAACAGATGTGGAAAACAAAACATTTTTAAAAATTCAATATATACTTCTTTTTTAATTTTATTTATTTATTTTAATTGGAGGCTAATTACTTTACAATATTGTCGTGGCTTTCGCCATATGTCGACACAAATCAGTCATGGGTATACTTCTTAAAAGAACACTAACCAAACTAAGAAAAGAACCTCCCAAACTTGATATTTATCAATATCAATATTTATGAAAACTCTACAGCTAATACAGTTCATGGCAAAAGACTGAACTTGTACCCCCTAAGATCTGGAATAAGGCAAGCATCTCCAATATCATCACTTCCATTCAGCTGCTCTAGAGTCCTGATTAGTGCACTAAATCAAGAAAATAAAATAAAAGACAGATTAGAAAGCAAAATAAAAATCTGACTCTCAGATAACATGATTATTCTATAAAACTGCTATTGAATCTACAAAAATGTCACAAGAACTAAAAAGTTAATTTAAAAAGTTATGGAATACAAGCTCATATAAAAATCTATTGCATATCTGTATAATAATAAGAAATAATCACAAATTTAAATTTTGAAGTTTTCATTTACAAAGCTTCAAAAAGTGATAAAATACTTAGAGATAATCTGGAAAAAACTGTGTAAGATATGCAAACTGAAATCTACAGAATTTAGCCAATGGAAATTAAAGAAGTCAAAAATAAATTGGGAAATACACTGTGTCCATGGGCTAAAGACTCAACTTCATTAAGTTGTTCCTCTCCTCAAAATTGAACTGTGGATACAAAGCAATCCCAATCATAATCTCTGCAGGTTTGTTTGTTTGTTTGTTTGTTTTGTAGAATTGACTAGCTGATTGTAAAATTTATATGGAAATGCAAAGAACCAAAAAAGCCAAAACAACTTTGAGAAAGAATAAAAAATTTGAAGAGTCACACTACCTTACTTCAAGATTCATTATAAGCTACAGTAATCAATACAGTAGTGCTAAGAAAAACAGACTAACTGAACAGCAATGAGATTTCAGAAATATACTCAAACATATATTAACCACTGAATTTTGGCAGAGGTCATTCAATGGAGAAAGAATAGTATTTTCAACAAATAGTTCTGCAAAAGGACTCATAGCCATATGGAAAATCATAAAGTGAAATTTAACCCATATTACACACCATGTACAAAAATGAACCAAGTGGGTCACAGACCAGTATGTACAGCCTCAAACTATAAACTTCTAGGAAAAAAGCAAAAGTAAAATTTAGTTTCAAAAGTTACCTACCTCATAAAAATTCAGGACATCTTTTCTTTGAAAGATACGGTTAAAAGAATGAAAAGATAATACACAGACAAAAGAAACTATTGGCAAATCACATATTAAATCAGGAATTTGTACTGACAAAATTTAAGGAACTCTCTATGACTCCATAATAAGAAAACAAACCACTTAATAAAAACTGGGCAAAATATTTGAAAAGATGCTTTCCAAAAAATGATACATAGACAGCAAATAAGTTTATAAGAAAGATACTCAATATCATTATTCACTGGGTAAATGCAAATTGCACTCATTTCACATGCTAGCAAAGTAATGCTCAAATTCCCTAAGCCAAACTTCAACAGTACCGGTGAATTTCCAGATATTCAAGCTGGATTTAGAAAAGGCAGAGGAACCAGAGATCAAAATTCCAACATCTTTTGGATCATGGAAAAAGAAAGAGAGTTCCAGAAAAAAACATCTACTCTGCTTTACTGACTGCACCAAAGCCTTTGACTGTGTGGAACACAACAAACTGGAAAATTCTGAAAGAGATGGGAATACCAGACCACCTTACTTGCCTCCTGAGAAATCTGTATGTAGGTTAAGAAGCAACAGTTAGAACTAGACATGGAACAACAAAATGGTACCAAATTAGGAAAGGAATATGTCAAGGCTGTATATTGTTACCCTGCTTATTTAACTTATATGCAGAGTACATCGTGCAAAATGCCAGGCTGGATGAAGCACAAGCTGGAATCAAGATTGCAGGAAGAAATACCAATAACCTCAGATACGCAGATGACACCATCCTTATGACAGAAAGAGAAGAGAAACTAAAGAGCCTCTTGATGAAAGCGAAAGAGGAGAATGAAAAAGTTGGCTTAAAACTCAACATTCAGAAAACTAAGATCACGGCGTCTGGTCCCATCACTTCATGGCAAATAGATGGGGAACCGGTGGAAACAGTGACAGACTTTATTTTCTTGGGCTCCACAATCACTGTAGAGTGTGACTACAGCAATGAAATTAAAAGACACTTGCTCCTTGGGAGAAAAGCTATGACCAAACTTGACAGCATATTAAAAATCAGAGAGAGAAAAAAAAAAAATCAGAGACATTACTTTGACAACAAAGATTCTTCTAGTCAAGGTTATAGTTTTTCCAGGAGTCATGTATGGATGTGAGAGTTGGATTATAAAGAAAACTGAGCACCAAAGAATTGATGCTTTTGAACTGTGGTGTTGGAGAAGACTCTTGAGAGTCCCTTGGACTGCAAGGAGATCCAACCAGTCCATCCTAAAGGAGATCAGTCCTGGGTGTTCATTGGAAGGGCTGATGCTGAAGCTGAAACTCCAATACTTTGGCTACCTGATGAGAATAACTGACTCATTGAAAAAGACCGCAATGCTGGGAAAGATTGAAGGCGGAAGGAGAAGGGGAGGACACAGGATGAGATGGTCGGACGGCATCACAAACTTATGATAGGCAAAAGTTTGAGCAAGCTCTGGGAGTTGGTAATGGACAGGGAGGCCTGGTGTGCTGCAGTCCGTGGGGTCACAAAGACTCAGACACGACTGAGCCACTGAACTGAACTGAAATACAAATCAAGTTCGCTTCCATAGTAGCTCTGATGGTACGGAAACCGCCTGCAATGCAGGGGACCAGGGTTGAATCACTGGGACAGGAAGATCTCCTGGAGAAAGGAATGGCAACCAACACCAGTATTCTCACCTGGAGAATTACATGGACAGAGGAGCCTGCAGGCTACAGCCCATGGCATCTCAAAGAGTCAAACACCACTGAGCGACTAACACTTTCACTTTCAAATGTAAATTAAGATCAATAATATACCACTAAGCATCTATAAAATAGTTAAAAAGACTAGCCATACCAACTGTTCCAAGGATGTGAATCAACTGGGACTCTCATACTCTGCAGTGGGGATGTAAAATGGTGCAATCACATTGAAAAATAATTTGACAGGGTCATAAAAATTCCAGTATGTAACTACCACATGACTTAGCCAGTCCTCTCCTGGATTTCTCCTCAAGAAAAATAAAAACATACATGAAATTTTATGTAATCTTATATTTAAGATGTGCTTCTTATGATAAGTCACTCATAAGTTCAGTTCAGTTCAGTCCCTCAGTCATGTCCAACTCTTTGCGACCCCATGGACGGCAGCACGCCAGGACTCCCTGTCTGTTGATCCTTTAATGGACCGGAAGCTGGTGGCCTGGAGAGTAAGAGAGAGAAAGAGGCTGACATCCCCTGGTTCACGCGGAAAGCCAATAGAGCCCTGTTCTTAGGGCTGCGCTGCTGCACGTGGGCACCGGGCGCCCTCTCGAGTGGGTGAAGGCATAGTGCGCCTTCTCCAGAGGGTCTTAGAAGCCTGGGCAAGAAAGTGAGCTCAGCCGGCCTCCGCGCTCCAAGGAATTAGCCAAAAATAGAGAGAGAGAGAGAGAGAAAGACATGGGGACCAAAGCTCTGATGGAGCAAAGGTGTTTTAATCAACATGGCGTGGGCATATATACTGTCTTACAAGGTGGTTATTCTCAGCAAAGACAAAGATTAAAATTCCAGACTTACAAAACATAAGATGATCCCTATCAAAGAGAGAGTTGCAAACAATCACCTTTTACCATATGGCTCATAAAAAGGAAGAGGGTATTTATCACTGTAATGAGAAATGCATGGATTCTTCAGCCCCGGGAAAGGCGTGCCTCTCCTCTTAATTCCTGAATATTCAGGGATCAATAAGGGCCAGAGGATTCCTGACAGATCCAAAACAGCACACAGGAAGCCGCTTGTTAAATGCTTCCTGACACCTGTCCATCACCCAATGCCAGAGTTTGCTCAAACTCATGTCCATTGAGTCAGTGATGCCATCCAACCATCTCATCCTCTGTTGTCCCCTTCTCTTCCTGCCTTCAATCTAGCCCAGCATCACAGTCTTTTTCAATGAATCAGTTCTTCTCATCAGATGACCAATATTGCAGTTTCAGCTTCAGCATCAGTCCTTCAAATGAATATTCAGGACCGATTTAATTTAGGATTGACTGGTTGGATCTCTTTGCAGTCCAAGGGACTCAAGAATCTTCTCCAACACCACAGTTCAAAAGTATCAATTCTTCAGCATTCAGCTTTGTTTATAGTCCAACTCTCTAATCCATACATGACTACTGGAAAAACCATACCTTTCACTAGATGGACCTTTGTTGTCAAAGAAATGTCTCTGATTTTTAATATGCTGTCAAGGTTGGTCATAGCTTTTCTTCCAAGGAGCAAGCCTCTTTTAATTTCTTGACCGCAGTCACCATCTGCAGTGATTTTGGAGCCCAAAAAAATAAAGCTTGTCACTGTCTCCATTGTTTCCCCATCTATTTGCCATGAAGTGTTGGGACCAGATGCCATGATCTTAGTTTTCTGAATGTTGAGCTTTAAGCCAACTTTTTCACTCTTGTCTTTCACTTTCAACAAGAGGCTCTTTAGTTCTTCACTTTCTGCCATAAGGGTGGAGTCATCTGCATATATGAGGTTATTGATATGTCTCCCAGAAATCTTGATTCCAGCTTGTGCTTCATCCAGCCCAGCTTTTCTCATGATTTACTCTGCATATAAGTTAAATAAGCAGGGTGACAATATACAGCCTTGATGTACTACTCCTTTCCTGATTTGGATCCAGTCTGTTGTTCCATGTCTAGTTCCAACTGTTGCTTTTTGACCTGCATACAGATTTCTCAGGAGGCAGATAAGGTGGTCTGGTTATCTCATCTCTTTCAGAATTTTCCACAGTTTATTATGATCCACACAGTCAAAAGCTTTGGCATAATCAATAAAGCAGAAGTAGATGTTTTCTGGAACTCTCGTTTTTTTAATGGTCCACAAGATGTTGGCAATTTGATGTCTGGTTCCTCTGCCTTTTCTAAATCCAGCTTGAACATCTAGAAAGTCATGTAGTATTGACCCCTAGATTGGAGAATTTTGAGCACTCCTTTTCTAGCATGTGAGGTGAGCACAATTGTGCCATAGCTTGAGCATTCTTTGGCATTAGAATGAAAACAGACCTTTTCCATTCCTGTGGCCACTGCTTGGTTTTCCAAATTTGTTGATATATTGAGTGAAGCACTTAACAGCACTATCATTTAAGATTTGAAATAGCTCAAAATCCATTGCCTTCAGTAGTCTTGTCCATAGTGATGCTTCCTAAGGCCCACTTGACTTCACATTCCAGGATGTATGGCTCTAGGTGAGTGATCACACCATTATGGTTATCTGGGTCATGAAGATCTTTTTGGATCATTCTTCTGTGTATTCTTGCCACCTCTTCTTAATATTTTCTGCTTCTGTTAGGTCCATACCATTTTGGTCCTTTACTGATCCCATCTTTGCATGAAATATTCCCTTGGTATCTCTAATTTTCTTGAAGAAATCTCTAGTCTTTCCCATTCTACTGTTTTCCTCTATTTCTTTGCATTGATCTCTAAGGAAGGCTTTCTTATTTCTCCTTGCTATTCTTTGGATCTCTGCATTCAAATGGGTATATGTTTCCTTTTCTCCTTTGCCTTTTGCTTCTCTTCTTTTCTCAGCTATTTGTAAGGCCTCAGACAACCATTTTGCTTTTTTGCATTTCTTTTCTTGGGGATGGTCATGATCCCTACCTCCTGTTCAATGTCACGAACCTCTGTCCATACTTCTTCAGGCACTCTGTTTATCATATCTAATCCCTTGAATCTATTTGTCACTTCCACTGTATCATGGTAAGTGATTTGATTTAGGTCATACCTCAATGGTCTAGTGGTTTTCCCTACTATCTTCAATTTAAGTCTGAATTTGGCAATAAGGAGTTCATGATCTGAGCCACAGTCAGCTCCTGGTCTTGTTTTTGCTGACTACATAGAGCTTCTCCATCTTTGGCTACAAAGAATATAATCAATCTGATTTCGGTGTTGATAATCTGGCGATGTCTATGTGTAGAGTCATCACTTCTGTTGTTGGAAGAGGGTGTTTGCTCTGATGAGTGCATTCTCTTAGGAAAACTCTGTTAGCTGTGGCCCTGCTTCATTTTGTACTTCAAGGCCAAATTTTCCTGTTACTCCAGGTATCTCTTGACTTCCTACTTTTTCATTCCAGTCCCCTATAATGAAGAGGACATTTTTTGGGTGTTAGTTCTAGAAGGTCTTGTAAGTCTTCATAGAACTGTTCAACTTCAGCTTCTTCAGCATTACTGGTTGGGGCATAGACTTGGGTTTCTGTGATATTGAATGGTTTGCCTTGGAAACAAACATAAATAATTCTGTCATTTTTGAGATTGCACCCACGTGCTTTATTTTTGACTCCTTTGTTGACCATGATGGCTACTCCATTTCTTCTAAGGGATTCTTTCCCACAGTGGTAGATATAATGGTCATCTGAGTTAAATTCACCCATTCCAGTCCATTTTAGTTCGCTGATTCCTAAAATGTCGATGTTCACTCTTGCCATCTCCTGTTTGACCACTTTCAATTTGCCTTGATTCGTGGACCTACCATTCCAGGTTCCTATGCAATATTGCTCTTTACAGCATCGGACTTTACTTCCATCACCAGTCACATCCCCAACTGGGTGTTGTGTTTGCTCTGGTTCTATCTCTTTATTCTTTCTGGAGTTATATCTCCATTCTTTTCCAGTAGCATATTGGGCACCTAACAACCTGGGAAACTCATCTTTCAGTATCTGAACTTTTTGCCTTTTCATACTGTTCATGGGGTTCTCAAGCCAAGAATACTGAAGTGGTTTGCCATTCCCTTCTCCAGTGAACCACATTTTGTCAGAACTTTCCACCATGACCCGCCCATCTTGGGTGGCCCTAAACAGCATGGCTCATAGTTTCATTGAGTTACACAAGGCTGTGGTCCCTGTGATCAGTTTGATTAGTTTTCTGTGATTGTGGTTTTTATTTGGGGAGGCTGACGGATGAGTCATTCATTGTTGTCTCTTTAATATGGCCTGATAGTTTTTCTTTCAAATGAAATATTTATTCCATTTTGCTTTAATATTATTACTGATAATATTTCTGCTTAAAGTTTTATTTTTAAAAATTTATTAGTAAAATCAAAACCTGGAAGTAACCTGAATGCCTATGAATGTGTGAATGGATAGAAAAATTATTACATACACTGTTTTTGTTGTTCAATTGCCAAGATATGTCCCACTCTTTTGTGACCCCACTGAGCCTGTCAGGCTTATCTGTACGTGGGATTTCCCAGTCAAGAATACTGGAATGGGTCACCACTTACTTTTCCAGGGGATTTTCCCAACCCAGGGATCAAACCCATGTCTCCTGCATTGCAGGCAGTTTCTTTACCACTGTCACCAGGTAAACCCATTATATTCACTGCTCAATAATAAAGACATACCTCCAACAGCATGCATGAATCCAAAAATATTCACACTAAATGAAAGCAGTCAGACAAAAAAAGAGTATAGGTTGAATACTTATATAAATTTCTAGAAAATGTTCATTAAATCTATAGTGACAGCTGCTGCTGCTGCTGCTGCTAAGTCGCTTCAGTCGTGTCCAACTCTGTGTGACCCCATAGACGGCAGCCCACAAGGCTTTGTCGTTCCTGGGATTCTCCAGGCAAGAACACTGGAGTGGGTTGCCATTTCCTTCTCCAATGCATGAAAGTGAAAAGTGAAGTTGCTCAGTCCTGTCTGCAGATCAGTGTATATAAGGGAAGGGCTAGGATAAGAGGAATGGATTACACGAGGTAGAGAAAAGTTTGGGGGATGCTGGTGTGTTCATTTTCTTTATAGTAGTACAAACAGGTATAAACACATTTCAAAATATTTAAAAGTATACACTTTCTATGCAGCTTGCATGCATGCTTGCATGCTAAGTTGCTTCAGTTGTGTCTGACTCTTTGCTACCCTATAGACTGTAGCCACAAGGTTCTGCTGTCCATGGGATTCTCCAGGTAAGAATCCTGGAGTGGGTTGCCATGTCTTCCTCCAGGGGATCCTCCTGACCCAGGGATCAAACCCATATCTCTCAGGTATCCTGCATTGGCAAGTGGGTTCTTTACCAGTAGCACCACCTGGGAAGCCACTATGCAGCTTATTGTATGGAAATCATAACTTAATACAACCATCAAAAATTTTTAACTGCTAAGTATCAGAATTACATTCTAGATTTTAATACTATGGAAGTATAATTTCAAGTAGCATAGTATTTCTATATGTTTGAAATGAAAAAATTTCTGAGTTTTATTTAGAATATACTTCTTTATCATGACTAACTGGAAAGATTTTGTGCTAAGAATTAATCATAAACTTAATATTCCTTCCCAATCAAGATTCAATCTAAAGCAAACTTTTACAGGAAAACTTCCAAATTCTAAAAAAGAAAAAAAAAGTGTCTATAACTGCAATTTGGGGGCAGAAAAATCATTCAAGTTGAAAATTATCATAATTGTAACCATGCTGTCCAGGTGTATTTTCATTCTAAGGGAGAAGATAATGATCAGCTTGTGAAAGACATTAGTTCCCATCACTTGGTCCACACTTGGAAGAGCTGTCCTACAAGAGGAATAAAAAAATATCCTTTCAACAGCCAACTATCATTCCCATCCTCACCTGACACAAAAAGCTGTGTCATTTATTTTAGAAAGACACAGTTGCTTGATAATATCTGTTACATCCTCATCAGGTAGTTATTAATTGCTTATAGTAGTACTGAGGGGAAAGTCATAGCACCCTGTCAATTATTACACATAAAATACCAAAACAGAGAGGGGTCAGCTGTCACAACTTATGCCCTCCAAAATGTGAAATGAGTATGTGGAATGCCATTTGTTTTGCTCTTCTGAATCATCACCTCCCTTCTTAGAAACATCCTCTGTACGGAGAAGGCAATGGCACCCCACTCCAGTACTCTTGCCTGGGAAATCCCATGGACAGAGGAGCCTGGTAGGCTACAGTCCATGGGGTTGCGAAGAGTCGGACATGACTGAGCGACTTCACTTTCAGTTTTCACTTTTATGCATTGGAGAAGGAAATGGCAACCCACTCCAGTGTTCTTGCCTGGAGAATCCCAGGGTCGGGGGAGCCTGGTGGGCTGCCGTCTATGGGGTCGCACAGAGTCAGACACGACTGAAGCGACTTAGCAGCAGCAGCAGCAATGTGGGTAGAGGTCAAGAAGCGGAATGACAAATGCAGATGATAATAGTGTTCTTACTATTTCTAAGATCCAGTACATTATTTTGACTTTTAAGGTAGCAGTTATCACTTGTTTAGTTGCTAAGTCATGTCCAACTCTTTGGGTTCCCATGGACTGTAGTCCGCCAGGCTCCTCTGTCCATGGAATTATCCAGGCAAGAATACTGGAGTGCATTGCTATTTCCTTCTCCAGGGGATCTTCCCCACCCAGGGGTTGAACCTGTGTCTCCTGCAATGGCAGGCAGATTTTTAACACTAAGGTACCGGGGAAGCCCAGTTATCACTTAACATTTCAGTGATCATTTTTCTATGAGCAGTCTCATAAAGATGTCTCTCTGTGGATTAGTTTATAAATAATACTTTCTAACTCAGTGTCATTGGAAACAAAAAAAAAAAACTCGATGAATTTTTAATCACTTTTTTCAACTATTAAATCATTGATATCATTTTTCCTTTCCCTTGTATTATATGCATTTCTATTCCCAGGTATATATGTAGATGGCTGGTTGAAGAAAAATCAAGGTCCTAAAATTTTGGTTATTTTAATCTAAAAACATTACCAATTGAGTTACAGTGAGTCTGGGGCCAAACACAGTACAGTAACATTAGAGTCATTGAGCTAAGCCAAACAGTACTTTTCTCAAAATGTTTAAGCATGTTGGGACCATTCTTCACTAACACTAATAATAATTGCAGTTACCTATATAGAACTGACTAGATTGAAAATAAGAGTACTACTGAGTTCAGGAAGAGATGGCAAGAATACACAGAAGAACTGCACAAAAAAGATCTTCACGACCCAGATAATCACAATGGTGTCATCACTCACCTAGAGCCAGACATTCTGGAATGTGAAGTCAAGTGGGCCTTAGGAAGCATCACTAGGAACAAAGCTAGTGGAGGTGATGGAATTACAGTTGAGCTATTTCAAATCCTAAAAATGATGCTGAGAAAGTGCTGCACTCAATATGCCAGCAAATTTGGAAAACTCAGCAGTGGCCACAGGACTGGAAAAGGTCAGTTTTCATTCCAATCCCAAAGAAAGGCAATGCCAAAGAATGCTCAAACTACCACACAATTGCACTCATCTCATAAGCTAGTAAAGTAATGCTCGAAATTCTCCAAGCCAGGCTTCAGCAATATGTGAACCGAGAACTTCCAGATGTTCAAGCTGGTTTTGGAAAAGTCAGAGGAACCAGAGATCAAATTGCCAACATCTGCTGGATCATAGAAAAAGCAAGAGAGTTCCAGAAAAACATCTACTTCTGCTATATTGACTAAGCCAAAGCCTTTGACTATGTAGATCACCACAAACTGTGCAAAATTCTGAAAGAGATGGGAATACCAGACCACCTGACCTGCCTCTTGAGAAATCTGTATGCAGGTCAGGAAGCAAAAGTTAGAACTGGACATGGAACAACAGACTGGTTCCAAATAGGAAAGGAGTATGTCAAGGCTGTATATTGTCACCCTGCTTATTTAACTTATATGCAGAGTACATCATGAGAAATGCTGGGCTGGATGAAGCACAAGCTGGAATCAAGATTGCCGGGAGAAATATCAATAACCTCAGATATGCAGATGATACCACCCTTATGGCAGAAAGTGAGGAAGAACTAAAAAGCCTTTTGATGAACGTGAAAGAGGAGAGTGAAAAAGATGGCTTTAAATCTCAACATTCAGAAAACTAAGATCCGGTCTCTTCACTTCATGGCAAATAGATGGGGAAACAGTGGAAACAGTGGCAGACTCTCTTCTTTTGGGCTCCAAAATCACTGCAGATGGTGACTGAAGCCATGAAATTAAAAGATGCTTGCTCCTTGGAAGAAAAGTTATGACCAACATAGACAGCATATTAAAAATAAGAGACATTACTTTGCCCACAAAGGTCCATCTAGTCAAGGCTATGGTTTTTCCAGTGGTCATGTATGGTTGTGACAGTTGGACTATAAAGAAAGCTGAGCACCAAAGAATTGATGCATTTGAACTGTGGTGTTGGAGAAGACTCTTGAGAGTCCCTTGGACTGCAAGGAGATCAAACCAGTTCATTGTAAAGAAAATCAGTCCTTAATATTCATTCGAAGGACTGATGCTGAAGCTGAAACTTTTGCCACCTGATGTGAAGAACTGACTCATTTGAAAAGACCCTAATTCTGGGATAGATTGAGGGCAGGAGGAGAAGGGGATGACAGAGGATGAGATGGCTGGATGGCATCACTGACTCAATGGACATGGGTTTGAGTAAACTCCAGGAGTTGGTGATGGACAGGGAGGCCTGGCATGCTGCAGTCCGTGGGGTCGAAAAGAGTTGGACACAACTGAGCGACTGAACTGAACTGACTGAGTTCAGGAAGTAAAGGCAGCATGTGGTTTCATTTTTGAGTACGATATCTTTACACTATTTGAGAGAAATTCCATGCAATACGAGATCATCTGTACAGGCTCAGAGAACAAGAAACTTTGGGTACCTAGTGGAGTTAGGCAACAAAACCCACTACAGATCTTCCCTGTGTCCTAGACAGACCTACCATGGAATTCATGCATTCATGACAAGGTCTTACAAATGTCTACAAGTCATGAACTAGTCAGGGATATTTCAAATAAAATCTAGGCACTGCTCTAGTTTGTTCAGAGTTCAGAAAGTCAGTGGGAAACAAAATAACCAAGGTGGATTTTGGGAAGGGATGCTCCATGGAAGGCTGGAATAAGAGAATGAGGCAGGGCTCCTGTGAAGCCTCCTGCTGATGAATAGAAAGACGAGACCTGAGTGAACACGGGCCCTGATCCCAGGGGGAGCACTAATGGATGTACAGTGTGACACTGTAACCCTAACTATCCACCTTCAAAATGACTACATCCGGTCCTCGGGGAATCACTACCCCAGATGGATCTCCTGCGCTATGCCCTCAGAACAAAGGCAACTACACCCAAAAGCTGAGCCTACGTGCGTGTAACTGCCAGCATCAGAGATGGACCAGTTCAGGGTGCAGGGGGGATTTTGAGCAATGCAAGTGATTAAAGGAAAAGGAAAATCAATTACCATGTGAAGATATAAATATATACATATATATACGAGTGCAACAGATTCCTGGGTAGAGAAGCGTAATTCCTGGGTACAGTAAGCCACCGGTCTACCCCTGTCCCTCCTGCGTTCCCTCTCACAGCTCTGGAGGTCCTCTCCAGCAAGCAAGCACTGTCCAACGCTGCTCCTGGAGGCTGAGAAACCCAGTGTGGTACTTACATCAGGCACTATTTATGTGTTATAAGGCATCTGTTGAGGAAGGAGAATAGAACACATTTAAGTTGAATTTTCTGATTATTAAAAATCTAGGCAATGGCATGTGGGTCTCCATTTTGTACTTGTGTGCGTGCTAAGCTGCTTTGGTCATGTCCAACTCTTTGTGACCCTGTGGACTATAGCCCGCCAGGCTCCTCTGTCCATGGGATCCTCCAGGCAAGAAAGTGGGGTGGGTTGCCACGTCCTCCTCTGTCAATGGTGCCCATGTCCTCGAATGTCAGAGGCATTCATGGACAATTAGCGCAACAGCTCTGCAGTGGGGGCACCATGTGTACGGTAGGAACCAACACAATGCGGTAAAGCAATTCTCCTCCAGTTAAAAGCAGTGGAGGGGATTTCCCTGCTGGCTTAGAAGGATGAAAAGGAGCCAAGAGCCGGCAATAGAGAAAGCAGAAGAGCAACAAGGGCAAATGACCTCGATGCTGAGACCATACGGAAGTGCAGCAGCAGCCCTACTGGTATGAGACCACTTCATCCACCAGTGACCATACAGGGAAAATGCACTTACCTAAACCCCAAAACCAGGGTGCCTAACAGGAATCTGGGCAACATGTTAACGTGTGTGGGAACTATGTAAAATATCTCAGAGGGGATCCTGCGGAAAGCTCAGAACTTCTGCCAGTTATATAGGTGAGCAGAGCTCAGATTAACAAGGTCTGAGATGCTGCTGAAAACTAGACACACATGTTACCAGGAGGCAAAGGGGAGATAAACCAAAGCATTTGGTTATGACCATAACAAAGATGCATGTTTGTTATGTTTCATAAGAGGAAATCTAAACACTTCACGTGAATGTTTTAGCTAGGATTCACTCTGTCCATGTGAATTAGGATGTTGAGGGGAAAAACACATGCACCATAACTTTTTTTGTTGAAAAGGGTACACTGAAGTCAAAGCAGTTGTCCAAGGGTTCCTGGTCCTTTGTCATGGCAAACTAATATCTCTATTAGATTGTGCTATGTTATCCACATGATTAATTAACTGTACTTTAATTTTTATTAACATTTCCTAGTTTATTTCTTCTGAAACCTACAATGTGGTGAATTGTATATGTGAAAGAATTCTGAAATCCTAAGGTGTGAAAAGTGTCATTACTGACAAAGAGTTTAATAACAGGATACTGTGATTTATGATTTCCTGGCTAATGAATTTAAGATCTGTTTAGTTTTTATTAGGGGCAATAAAAATACTAATAATTTATGAGATTTCAAAATACAGTCAGAAAAATGCAGCTTCATTATTCTGATTCAATACTGCTCCAAATAAAATCAATGTAGCATCTACTATAAAAGAAGAGATTCTAACTGACATTGCTATCATATTTTGTCAAGATTCATCACTATTAATTTGAAAAGATTATATATCTACACAGAGAATTTTTTAAAGACTATCATGTTTACTAGAAAATACTCTTATTTTTAAACACAGCATAATTATAGATAAATTAAGCTGAATAAAATGATTTATTAGGTGTTTTAGCAGAAAATACTCATGTTTCCAGTATTATCCACCTGCTCACTATCTTCAGATAGTCATCAATTTTCAACAACTCTTTTTGGTAACTGAATGAAACTTTAAAATGGAAATCTGAAATCTTGTCACTGTATGACATAGCTTTGTTTTTTATAAACATCACATCAGATGTAGATTTAATTCAAAGAAGAGATGGAAGTAGAAAAGGTCTTGAGTGGGTTGGTTTCACTAAGCATACAAATATTTCACTGAAGACCTAGTAGTGCATACACGCTCTCCACATTAAATTTACGTGACACAGTATAAAAGGTATCATTTTCCCAGTGCAAATTACTTGGTTGACCACTGGTGTTTTTAAATTTTGGCTCGCTTTTCCCATCCCTACATACCAGCTACAAATCATGCCCATAAAAGAAGAGAAAATTTAAAACTTACAAACTTTTCAGGTATAATTCTAATCTTTGTGTTTGGCCTGAGGAAAAAATTAACAGATATGTAATGAGTAAAACTAAAAATAGCAAATCATACCTGACAGCACTGGCTGAAACCGAATAAGCTGACTGCCAGCCTAATTGGTGACAGGACTTCTTCCCAATGAAAGCTTACCTTTTACGTTTTCTTTGAAGATAGAAGGCAGTTCCTAGGATCAGCTCTTACAAGCCACAGGATTAGGCACAGGCTGAAGTGTCCCTAGGGGAGGAAATCACTTCTCAGCCGGCTATCAGTCCTGGGGAACCTATTCTCCACCAGCAGGTCCAAGATTGACTAGGTCGTCAAACTCTATGTAGTCAGTCGTGAGGGGCAGGCTTTACTGAGGCAGAGTTAGGAAGTATATATTGAAATTTAGGAAGGTAATAAAAATAAATTGCAAAATATCATAGGAACTGTTATAATTAAAGTTAATATATTCATATCCAGGCATAATAAGTTTCATAAAATATGCCAATAATTAATATACCACCAAATGCAAACTCCATAAGATTGGAGATTTCTGTCTTTTTTGCTTACTACTTAGATGGAAAGGTAGAGGTCCTCTCAGAAATGCAGAAATAATCACATAAGTTGACTTCAATGACACTGTGAGTACATTTACATACAAATTTCAAGAATAATTCAGAAATACACATATACACCTCTTCAACAGCCAATTCTAATTACTGTGTATTCTATATTTGCAAATTCGTCTACCTGCTAAAATGTATGTAGAACCCCTAAAGCAATACTTGAAGTACTTTCATAGACATGTATAGAGCTCCAAAAAATTTGGATCTGCTTAGTTTCAGCTGAGATCAACCAAGGTGACACTCTGCCATCTTGTTTCAGTTCGCACATGTAAACAAGTAGCTTATTCATGGCTTATCCAGAACCACATATTTTCAAGGTTTTTTGATGATGTGATTTTGTTGATGAGTTTTCTGTTTAAAATGGCCCTATGGTATATTGCTTAAGCATTGTCTAGTGTTCATAAGTGCAAGAAAGCTGTGATGTGCCTTACAGAGAAAATATATGTGTGGGATAAACTTCATTCAGGTATGAATTATAGTGTTCTTAACCATGAGTTCAATGTTAATGAACCAACAATACAATGCATTCTGAAAAAGGAAGCAGAAATTTGCCCATTTGTATGTAGGATGTTCCAAAAAGTGCTAAAATAACATCTATATGTGTGATTAAACTAGGGAAAAACAGATAAATCTGTGAATTTGTGAGCTGATAACTGAATTTAAAGGAAAAAAAAAGCATAGTGGACAGTTTTTGTGAGGCTCAAAGTGAAAGAAAATTATAGTCATGTTACCCAGGAAAATGCTAAGTCCTTCTCCGCTAGCGCTGGCTGTCTCATATTTCAAATGGTGATATGGTAAGGAAAGTGTTAAATACACAGGTAAAACAGGTTCCAATAAGGAGAGTACAGAAGAAATTTTAAAATATCTGCAAGTGATTTACAGAATAGTAGATTTTCAAAGCTGGTAAGACATACAAGGATACTGGCAATTAACCTAGATAACACAAATGGCTTCCATTTGGTTTTAATCCTCTGGTTTTAAATCATTCAAAAATATGCAATGAATTATTTGTAATAAATGCATATTAAATAAGGTATCTGCAAACAGAAGTACACATAAAACAAGGTTATATATTGTTTAATTGATAAAAATTGTGTGAACAGAGGCTCACAGGAACTTAATCCTCTATTTCCCATGCCAGTTTATTCAACGTTCATGACAATTTTATAGAACTTAACTGCCATTAATAAATAGAACTGTGTGTCCATATAGATATATACAGGGCTTCCTAGGTGGCTCAGTGGTAAAGAACATGCCTACCAATGCAGGAGATACAGGAGATATGGGTTCGATCCCTGGATCTGGAAGATCCCCTGGAGTAGGAAATGGCAACGCACTCCAGTATTCCTGTCTGGAAAAGTCTATGGACAGAGGAGCCTGGCGGACTACAATCCATAAGATCACAAATAATCAGAAACAGCTGTATACACACACATACACATATATACAACTGATACTGTATGTTATAGTATACACAGTCTGTGTGTGTGTGTGTGTGTGTGTGTGTGTGTGTGTGTGTGTGTGTTCTCCCCTAGTGGCACAGACAGTAAAGAATTAGCCTGCAACGTGGGAAATCTGGGTTCGATCCCTGGGTTAGGAAGATCCCCTGGAGGAGGGCAAAGCATCCCACTCCAATATTCTTGCCTGAAGAATCCCCTGACAGCCTAGTGGGCTACAGTCCATGGGGTTGCAAAGAGTCAGACATGACCAAGCAATTAAGCACAGCGCACACACACACACACAAACATACACACACACATACATACACACACATACACACAAAAAAAACCACACACATACACACACATATACACATACACAGGCATAAACACACACATACACACACACAAACATACACACACACAGACATAAACACACACAGACATACACACACACAGACATATGCACACACATACACACACAGATATAAACACACACACATACACACAGAGACATATACACACACACATACACACACATACATAAACACACACACATACACACACAGACACACACACATACACACACAGACACAAACGCACACATACACACACACAGACATAAACACACACATACACACACATAAACACACATACATACACATACACGCATATAAACACACATACACAAACACATGCACACACACACAAAGACATACACACACATACACACCCATGAATACACACACACACACATACACATAAACACACATACACACACATAAATGCACACACATGCACACACATGAACACATACATATACACACATGAATATACACACACACATACACACATAAACACACACACACAAACACACATAAATACACATAAACACACACAAACACATACACGACCATACGCACACATGAACATACACACATATACACACATAAACGCACACATGAACATACACACATACACACATGAACATACACACATACACACACAAATACACACATAGACACACACACATACACACACACACACACACACACACACACGGGGCTTCCCTTGTAGCTCAGTCGGTAATGAGTCTGCCTGCAATGCAGGAGACCCAGGTTCAATCCCTGGTTAGGGAAGATCCCCTGGAGAACAAAATGGCAACCCACTCCAGTATTCTTGCCTGGAGAATTCCAGGGACAGAGGAGCCTGGCGGGCTACAGTCCATGGAATTATAAGAGTCAGACATTAATTAACAACTAAACCACCATATATATACATGTAAGTGTGTACACACACCCACACATACATACACACAGACAAACGTTTTGTGTGTGTGTGTGAGAGAGAGACAAATAGGCTCAGGCCAGTAGAACTGGATATTTAAACCACATAAATGATGTTATGATAACTTAATATGTGAAAGAAAAAGAAACTCATCTGTGCATATTTCTTTCTTTGACGTTGGCAATCGTTGGTGAATTCCCAGATATCAGAATCAATCCCCCTTTTTTGTGCTCCTTGAATTCAGGGCTAAACAGGACATGCTTGCTCCTTGAAATGTGTTTGATAAAGCTAGTCAGAGAAATGTTACAAAGTCGACATTACTTGCTACAGGTTCTGCCTTAATCTGTAAAAAGTAATACTTTTGGTGCTGCTATAGATCTTTTTTAATACCCCTTGCACTAGGCACTCAACATGATGTAGAAATTCTATCTGCAATGTGGAAATAAACAAAGATTATCAAATGAGGACAATCAGAGACTATTTCCAGAGCTGGCTATAACAAGGGAGTCAGCCACCATAACTTGCATGTTAGGACAAATAATGACCCCCTACAAAGATCTTACATTAGTCAAGGTCTTCCACAGAAACAAAGCCAATAGAAGATACAGATCGAGCTAGATGGAAAAGTATATAGGCATATAGATAGGTATATAAGTATATATATATATTTACACAGACACACATAGAGAGAAAGATTATGATAAGGAGTTGGATCACTCAGTAAACATGAAGTTACTGTAAAAATTTGGCCAAGAAGCCCCAAGATCTGTAGCTGGCAAGCTAAAGGCCCGAGAGAGCCAATGGCGAAATTTCTAGTCCAAAGACAGAAGGCCAATGTCCCAGCCAAACAATAAGTCCAGCAAAGTTCCTTACTGGGCTCCTTGTTTGATTCAGATTTCCTACTGAATGGATAAGGAACATCCATATTAGGAAAGGCAATCTATTTTACTAAATCTGCTGATTCAAAAGTTACTCTCATCCAAAAACACTCTCATGAACACACACAAAATAATGTTTGGCCACATATTTGGCAACCCCATGACACATGAAATTAACCATCACAGATGTTCACAGCTAATACCTGAGACCTACGAGTATGTTGCCTTTCATGGAAAAATGGACTTTGCAGGTATGTTTAACTTAAGGAACTTGAGATGAAGAAATTAGCTTAGATAATAAAATGGGCTGAATATAATCACAAGAGTCTTTATAAGAGACTCAGAGCAGAAGAGACGCGACAGCAGAGGCAAAGGTCAGAGATATGCAACCACAAGTCAAAACCTGCTGACAGCCCGCAAGAGCTGATAAAGACAAGGAATGCATTCTTCCCTAAAAATTCTAGCTGGACAACTACTCTGCTGACACCTTGATTTTAGGCTCATAAGAGACATTTTGGACTTCTGACTTCCAGAATGCTAAAATAATAAATGTGTGTGTTTTAAGCCAGCAAATGTGTGGTGATTTGTCATGCAGCCATAGGAAACTAAAACAAGTTGCATCTGACATAAGCTCAAAGGCAGGCAGCAAAGTTAGAAGGTTTTACAGCGCACAAAGAGGAAGGCTGTTGGTGAAAGGGGGCATAGGGTAACTCAAAATGGGACATCTTGTGCAATTCATTTGTGAATGTATTTGGCCCCCTTGATTGTTCCTAACTTGGAAACAGGGAAGCTGGCAATCATTGGCCATGTCCATTTTGATCTGGGCTGACTACTGCAGAACTTGTTGCTCCTGGACTAGCTGCTGCAGAAATTGTTGGTCAAGGCTCTGCTATCCTATTTGATTAAGAAAAGAGTTCCTCTGGAACCTTAAGAAACAGATCTTTCCTGTGTACTGTTTATTACATTTTCACTATTTCCAATGAGAAGTAACACCTATTGTTGTTCCACTAAAGGTAACATCTTTTATATCTCGCTCTCATATCTTTTCTTCTGTTTTCTTTTTATCTTCATCTTCACATGTCTGATGACATCTTCATGATGTCTCTACGTGTGGTTAAATTTGTATCTACCTTGTTTAGATTTCACTAACTTTCTTGCATATGTGGGTTAATATCTTTCAAAAATTTTGAGAAGTCTTTATTCTTCATGTGGTCAAATGACCTGGGTTCTCTCTCACCTCTCCTGTGGTACTGCAATTACACATATGTTAGGTCCTCTGATGTCATCCTATAGCTGCTAGTGTTCTGATTGTCCTTCTTATTTATTTGCCTTCAAGTTTTATGAATGGATTCACTAGAAAAGAGAAAATCCAAATGGACACCTAACATATGAAAAAATGTTCAACCTTATAAACATCAGAGAAATTAAATGTAAAGTTAGATACTACTATATACCACCAGAATGGTTAAAATTTAAAAGGACACAAATTATCAACTATTAGTTTTGATGTATAATAACCAAAATACCTTGATCCTATATAATGCCAAGCCTTCTCTTTGAGAACTGGATCCCACCCTCATATTATTCCACCAATTGTCACTATCTCATTATAAAGTTTTCCCTCTCTTCTGGATCATACTAATAATTATAAAGCAAACCAAAACCAAAATTCTTCTCTTAGTCCTAAGTCCCTCTTGTGTAACTACCTCTCTTCTGTGCTTGCATTCATACTCCCTTGGAGATCTCATTTGGTATTATGGTTTTTAAATAATCTGTATCTTGATGACTCACAAACTTATACTTTTAATTCTATCTCCTAAACTTCAAATTCATAAAGCTCTCTCCATTCTACTTGGATGTCTTATAGATATTTGAAACTTAAACTCCTGACATCCACACAATCTTGAATAAAGCTGCTTTTGTTAGTAAATGCAACTTTATCTATCTAATAGCTTAGTCCAAAGACCTTGGAGTGATCTCTGACTCTTCTCTCACACCTCAGCTTATCTTTCCAAACAAAGAGAGTTTTACCTTGAGGATACATCTAAAATGAAGATCACATCTTATCTCTACTATTTCAATCCCGTTTCAAGCAATAGTCACTCACCCTGTTTTCCACCTGAAAGTCCTATAATCTGTTGACAACACAGCACACAGAATAATCTTTTTAAAACCGAAGATTCTGTCACTCATCTTCAGCTCTCCAATGACTTCTCATTTGTGGTTGTCGTTCAGTCACTCAGTCATGTCTGAGTCTTTGAGACCCCATGGACTGCAGCCAAGCAGGCTTCCCTGTCCTACACTATATCCTGGAGTTTGCTCAAACTCATATCTATTGAGTCAGTGATGACATCCAACCATCTAATCCTCTGTATCCCCTTCTCCTCCTGCCCTCAATCTTTCTTAGGCTCAGGGTCACTTCCAATGGGTCCGTTCTTCACTGATGTGAAGTTCTTCACCTGATGGTGGTCAAAGGATTGGAACTTCAGCTTCAGCATCAGTCCTTCCAATGAATATTCAGGGTTGATTTCCTTTAGGATGGACTGGTTTGATCTCCTTGTTGTCAGTGGGACTCTCAAGAGTCTTCTCCAGCACCAAAATTTGAAGCATCACTTCATCACTCAGCCTTCTTCATGGTACAACTCTCACATCCTCACAGGACCATGGAAAAGCCATAGCTTTGACTATCTGGACTTTTGCTGGCAAAGTGATGTCTCTGCTTTTTAATATGCTGTCTAGGTTTGTCAGAGCTTTTCTTCCAAAGAGCAAGAGTCTTTTAATTTTATGGCGGCAGTCACCATCTACAGTGATTTTGGAGTCCAAGAAGATAAAGTCTGTCACTATTTCCATTGTTTCCCCATCTATTTACCATGAAGTGATGGGACCGGATGCCATGATCTTTGTTTTTTGAATTTTTAGTTTTAAGCCAGCTTTTTCACTCTCGTCTTTTACTTTCATCAAGAGGCTCTTTAGTTCCTCTTCATTTTCTGCTGTAAGGGTGGTGTTATCTGCGTATCTGAGGTTATTGATATTTCTCCTGGCAATCTTGATTCCAGCTTGTGCTTCATCCAGCCTGGCATTTTGCATGATATACATACAAGTTACAAGTTAACTAAGCAGTTAACTAAGTTAGTTAACTTAGTTCGTTAGTTACTAATTTAACTAAGCATACAAGTTAACTAAGCAGAGTGACAATATACAGCCTAGACGTACTCCTTTCCTTATTTTGAACCAGTCCGTTGTTCCATGTCCAGTTCTAACTGTTGCTTCTTGACCTGTACATAGGTTTCTCAGGAAGCAGGTCAGGTGGTCTGGTATTCCCATCTCTTTAAGAATGTTCCACAGTTTGTTGTGATCCACACAATCCAAGGCTTCAGCATAGCCAATGAAGCAGATGTTTTTCTGGAAATCCTTTGCTTTTCCTATGATCTAACAGATAGCAATTTGATCTCTGGTTCCTCTACTTTTTCTAAATCCAGCTTGTACATCTGAAAATTCTCAGTTCATGTACTGTTGAAGCCTAGCTTGAAGGATTTTGAACATTACCTTGCTTTCAGAATAAAAGCCAAGGCTCTTACAACTTCTCCCAAATCTCTAATGACCTCATCCTCATCTGTCTGACTCCATCTCCTATATTCACTTTATGTCCTTCATGAGCGTTAAGAATTTTATTATATAAACCCAAACCTCACAAATTTTATTATCCTGAAGTAATAGTAGACAATGGAAAAAATATTATTCTAGTAAAAAGTATTGAATAATTTCAATTATATATTTTACTACTTTTTAAAAATAAGAACTTAGGTTGTTATTGGCCTATATTTAATTTTAATGGTCAAGAATAAAACATTATAAAATGAACTAGCCCATTAGTTACTGTATCTCTAAGCTTCTTTGCAATGTGATTTAAATATAAAATCAGGTCTGAGACTGAAATCTTGCAACTTTAAGTGAACATTGAATCTCCTTTTACAATATTCTCAAGTACTTAATCATTGCTATTTTATAAGGATTATGAATAATATTCACAAAGCATCAAGATTACGTTTTCACTAATATTTGTGGGTAGAATACATAAATTTCCCTATTGGAGAGATTTATCCATTAAAATAAAAGCATTTTAATAATAGTATTTATTTTATAGTATTTCCTCTTAAATCAACTTGTATAAAATGTTTCTCTCTCTCAATGTTCATTTTATGAAGTCTTAACAATAGACTGTTGATCATACTCTACTAAAATAAAATAGTATGTGTGAACTAATAAGAAATATAGTGCTTATTCTTCCAGTTCCTGACAGAGTCCCCTAAAATCCTTGCAATCTCCTGAGTGATAGGGGTAGTAAACTCATCTTGTGTTCTCGTATTTGGACTTTTAAACTCAGTTCCTGATAAAAGATCTTCTAAGACCCTTGGAATCTCCAGAGTGATGTGTCTTTTTGTATGCTAAAAAGATGTGTGGTGACTGGGGGTCCCTATATAAATTGGGGACTGGGGATGGTCACCAAAAAGACCATGCCATTATCAGAAGCTTAAAACTTTCAGCCCTAACCTTCCTCCCCAAGGGAGGAGAGAAGGCTGGAGAATGAGTATTAACTCAGCTAAAGGAACTATGCCTACATGATAGAGCCCCAACAACTTCTAGATTGCACAGGAGGTTCAGAAAGCGTAGAGGCTGATGAACACACTCCTGTCTGAGTGGTAGGACACTCTGTCCCAGAGGCGCCAAAGCTGTGCCAAAGACCCTTCAAGACCTTGCCCTACATGCTTCTTCATCTGGCTGCTCATCTGTATCTTTTATGACAACCTTTGTAATAAACCAGGAAACGGAAGTGTTTCCCTAACTCTGCGAGGTTAATGAGAAGGGGGTGTGGAAATCCCTGGTCTGTGGCCAAGTTGGACAAAAGTTTAGATAACCAAGGACCCACCTCTTATGACTGGCATCTAAAGTGGGGTCTAGACTTATAGGACTGAGGCCCCAACATATGGGACCTGCACTAACTCCAAGTAGCTAATGTCAGAATTGCTCGCTATGGAAAACTACACATTTAATGTCAGAAGTGTTGTGGATAGTACAAAAATAATTTTCCTTTCAGCATGATTACACACTTTCAGAAGTGAAGTTGAGATCTTCTTCAATTTATTCAACTACTGTGAGCCAGACACCACACTGTGTGCACAACCAACACGGGAACCATCCTCTCAGAGCTCACAACAGAGCACAGTCTTACCCTTTTGTGACATTCATACTACCGATCCATCCAACAAACATCTGAAAGACAGAAATGTAATACTGAGAATCTCAAGTAAGAAAGACATACCACATCTTATCCGTTTAAGTCATACTCCATGATTAGCATAGTGCCTAGCCTGTGTTAGACCCTCAATGAATGTACAGTGAGGCAGTTATCATTCTTAAGAGGCAATATCTTGTCTTATTTGTTTATATATGGTAAAGAATTTGCCATAATGGTAAATGGTAAAGAATTTGCCTGTAATGGAGGAGACCAAAGTTCGATCCCTGGATTGGGAAGATCCCCTGGAGAAGGAAATGGCAACCCACTCCTATATCCTTGCCAGGAAAATCACATGGACAGAGGAGCCTAGCGGTCTACAAGTGGGTGGGGTTGCAGAGTCGGACATGAATGAGCACATACGCATGCACACCACAAGCAACTTTACTATTCTTACTTCAAGTTTCATTTCATTACTTTACCACATTTGACAAAGAATATCACTATTAGTAAGGAGAAAGAAGGAACATAATATTTCTTGACCACTTGCTCTGGGCAAGACACTGTAAGAACTCCACGTGCATTATGCCATGAGATTATCATAACATCACAAAGAAATAATCACTTCTACGCCCCATTCTACAGATGGGGGACTAATGATGACAAGGAGTGAACCCAGATTATCTGGCTCTAGAGACAGTACTTTTAAACACTATGATGTCTAATCCTAATGTTCATTATTTGCACAGTCGGTACAAACCGTGTTATTTTCATTCAGTAAGCCTAGTCTCCCCATCTAGATGGATCATAGGTCCCAGTTTTCCCAGTTCACCCAAGTTATACTTGTTACCTGACTTAATTATTAATAGTGCCCCCATTTTACTCTCAAAGGTATCTGAATATTGATGACAAATCATAAGATCGTTTTAACTCTTATTTCATCTACATCTAACTAATCAGCCCTCATAATGGTTTTCCCTGGTGGAGCAACCTCTCCAGAGAATGTTGTTTGGAAAGCCGTCTTTGCCTCTTCCCTAAGTCACTTTCTTTACCTTTCACAGAGAAGAACTTGACTCAAGTTTTCATAGGGACATCTTTAATTAACAACATAGCATAATGGCATTTTTCTTACTTGAAAATCTCTCAGCAATCTAAAATAAGTCTCTTGATTTATTAAGCAGCATTTTTAAACTGTTTATTTTAGTACAATTTTTTTCATTTTATATAATGTGATCTTGGACCGTACACTGTACTGTTCTGTTTGTTCATTTTCTTACCAGCATTATCTTTTTTTCAGGAAATGTTCAAGCCACTTAAAATGAAACATGTGTGCAAAGTTGGTTAGAAAAAAAAACCTGGATAAAAGAGAAAAAACTTGTAAATATGATAAGAGAAATTGTCAAAACACTATTTCTGCTGTGGCAAATTATCACAAATTTGGTTACTTAAAAAACACAAACCTACTCCCATACAGTTCCAGATATTAGAAGTCCAACATGGATCTCAGTGAGCTAAGAGACAACTACCAAATTGGAATTCCAGGAGGAGAAAACAAAGATAGAAAAGAAATATTTGAGCAATCATTAAATAATATTCTAAAATTAATATTAGACACCAAATTAAAACAAAGATAAAAAAATAAAACTGCATCTAGGCATATCATATTCAAACTGCCAAAGAGCAAAGTAAATACAACATCTTGAAAGAAGCCAGAGGATAAGACAATTTATCTACACAAGATTAAAGATAACAACTACACCTGACTTATTCAGGGAAAAAACCCAAGAAAGGAGAATAGAGTGAGACATTTAAAGCATACAGAGAACAAAGCAAAACAAAAACTCCTAGAATTCTGTATTGCAGACATGTTAAAAGAATGACTTCAAAGAGAAGGAAAACAATACAGATCAGAAAATCAAACCTACACAGAAACAAGAACACTGCAGGAGGAACAAGCTAAGATGCAACCTGTACTTTTCTTTTTCTTAACTGATCTAACATTTGTTGAAAATAATAATAGCAATAGTGGATTCAAATACATAAATATATATATTTGAACAGCATGTGTGTGTATATATATATAAAACTATATATATAAACTGCTTCTGCTGCTGCTAAGTCACTTCAGTCGTGTCTGACTCTGTGCAACCCCATAGACGGCAGCCCACCAGGCTCCCCCGTCCCTGGGATTCTCTAGGCAAGAACACTGGAGTGGGTTGCCATTGCCTTCTCCAATGCATGAAAGTGAAAAGTGAAAGTGAAGTCACACATTTGCTTGTCCATCACCAGCTCCCAGAGCTTGTGCAAACTCATGTCCATTATGTTGGTGATGCCATTCAACCATCTCATCCTATGACATCCCCTTCTCCTCTTGCCTTCAATCTTTCCCAGCATCAGGGTCTTTTGCAATGAGTCAACTCTTTGCATCAGGTGGCCAAAGTATTGGAGCTTCAGCTTCAGCATCAGTCCTTCCAATGAATATTCAGTACTGATTTCCTTTAAAATTGACTGGTTTGATCTCCCTGCAGTCCAAGGGACTCTCAAGAGTCTTCTCCAACACCACAGTTCAAAAGCATCAGTTCTTCGGTGCTCAGCTTTCTTTATAGTCCAACTCTCACACCCAAACATGACTACTGGAAAAACCATAGCCTTGACTAGATGTATTGTGCATATAAGTTAAATAAGCAAGGTGACATTATGGAGCCTTAATGTACTCCTTTTCCAATTTGGAACCAATATGTTGTTCCATGTCTTGCTCTAATTGTTGCTTCTTGACTAACATACACATTTCTAAGGAGGTCTGGTATTCCCATCTCTTTAAGAATTTCCCACAGTTTCTTGTGATCCACACAAAGGCTTTAGTGTAGTCAATGAAGCAGAAGTAGACGTATTTCTGGAATTCTCTTGTTTCTCCAATATGCAGATCAGGAAGCAACAGTTAGAACTGGACATGGAACAACAGTTCAGTTCAGTTCAGTCACTCAGTCATGTCCGACTCTTTGCAACCCCATGAACCGCAGCACATCAGGCCTCCCTATCCATCACCAACTCCCAGAGTTTACTCAAACTCATGTCCATCAAGTTGGTGATGCCATCCAGCCATGGAACAACAGACTGGTTCCAAATAGGAAAAGGAGTACATCAAGGCTGTATATTGTCACCCTGCTTCTTTAACTTATATGCAGAGTACATCATGAGAAATGCTGGGCTGGATGAAGCACAAGCTGGAATTAAGATTTCCAGGAGAAATATCAATAACCTCAAGTATGCAGATGACACCACCCTTATGGCAGAAAGTGAAGAGGAACTGAAGAGCCTCTTGATGAAAGTGAAAGAGGAGAGTGAAAGAGTTGGCTTAAAACTCAATATTCAGAAAACTAAGATCATGGCATCCAGTCCCATCACTTCGTGGCAAATAGATGGGAAACAACAGAAACAGTGTCAGACTTTATTTTTGGGGGCTCCAAAATCACTGCAGATGGTGAGTGCAGCCATGAAATTAAAAGACACTTGCTCCTTGGAAGGAAAGTTATGACCAACCTAGACAGCATATTAAAAATAAGAGCCATTACTTTGCCAACAAAGGTCTGTCTAGTCACAGCTGTGGTTTTTCCATTATTCATATATGGATGTGAGAGTTGGACTATAAAGAAACCTGAGCACCAAGGAATTAATGCTTTCGAACTGTGGTGTTGGAGAAGACTCTCTAGAGTCCCTTGAACTGCAAGGAGATCAAACCAGTCAATTCTAAAGGAAATCAGTACTGAATATTCATTGGAAGGACTGATGCTGAAGCTGAAACTCCAATACTTTGGCCACCTGATACAAAGAACTGACTCATTTGAAAAGACTGTGATGCTGGGGAAGATTGAGGGAGAGAGAAGAAGGGGATGACAGAGGATGAGATGGCAGGATGGCATCACCAACTCAATAGACATGAGTTTGAGTAAACTCCAGGAGTTGTCGATGGACAGGGGGGCCTGGTGTGCTACAATCCATGGGGTCGCAAAGAGTTGGACACAACTGAGTGACTAAACTGAACTGATGGTCAGGCCCATGCTCAGTAAATCTTTAATCCAGTCTTCTGTTGATGGTGAGACTGTGTTCCCTCCCTGTAGTTTGATCTCAGGTTAAACTATGGTAGGGGTAATGACTGCAATGGCAACCTGTTTCAAAAGGACTTATACCACACTGGGCCCTGTCTTTTGTATTCAGTACCCCTGACCCTACGCCTCTGCCAGAGACTCCTGGACACTCACAGGCAAGTCTAGCTCAGTCTCTTGTAGGGAACAGGAACTCCCATTTACTGCTAGTAGGAGTGCAAAACTGTACAATCACTATGGTAAACAGTTTGGCAGTTTTTCAAAGCTAAACATAATGATGTGTCAATATAGTTCATTGCAACAAATGTACCTACCACTCTGTTAAGTGATTTTGATAGGTGGGAAGGCTGTGTGTATAGGAATAAAGAATATATAGGAAATCTCTGTATCTTCTACTCAGTTTTGCTGTGAACCTAAAACTACTTTAAAAAATAAAGTCTATTAAAAAATTAAAGTAAAATAATTTTAAAGAAAAGGTCCCAGTGTTTGCTCTAGACAGAAGTTTTGTATCTGGATCAATCTAATAGAATATTTTAGTTTTCACATTTTCATTATAGAAATTTTCAGTATCTATATATTATTCTATAAAATAATTAAAAACAAGCATTGTTTTTGATTTGCATGATATAGGGTTCAGCATTATTCATTATTTTTAGATACCTAGAATTTTAAAAGATAAAAAAACTAAGTAGGGGTAATATATAATAAATATAGGAACAACATAGGGATAAGGGATTAAGAGATACAAACTATTAAGTATAAAATAAGCTATAAGGATATGTTGTACAACAAGGGGAATAAAGCAAATATTTTATAATAACTATAAATGAAGTATAATCTTTAAAAATTGTTAACCAGTATATTATACACCTATAACATATAATTTAAATTTTTTGAGTAAGATATTAAAGGACAAGGGAATTTATAGGTCTCACCTCTCCCTACCCCCTAAAAAGCAGAATTTGCCCAAAGGGCACCTTTTCTTCTACATACTCTTAGAGGATATTCTGGAACATTCTGCAAAGCCATAGAAGGATTTAATAAATATTTTATTCATTAAATGCAAAAGGGATTCACAAATCAAAGAAATGTCATTGCTCTTGAAGACAACATGCTTAGATAAATACTTTGCCCCATCCCAGAAAGGTATATGACCCATTATCAATTAATTATTAAAGCACTTACCTACCAAATGCTCACCCACCATTAACACTGGATGTGATATAAGGACAGACAAGACTTGGCTCTGTTATCTTTCAGGGAAAGAGAAGATATAAAGAAGGCCTTAATAGGGAGATCATATATGAATGGCAGAATGGGTGAAACAGGGAGTAGAGATTTACTAACTTAAATATAATTGTTTTATTGCATTTGTATGTAAAGTTTAAATTAATGACATGACTGTCTTCTCTACCTACCCATAAAGACTCAAGTCACATTTCTTATTACTAATTTCCATAAGCAAAATACTGGTTATAAAATTATCTGTGCTATAAATCCCTTTGCAATATATAGGCACTTACATTTACATTTACATATGAATACATATATATATATATATAATACATCACTGAATATGTGTGAAAAAATAAAAGAATTTTATTGATATTAATAAATATATATGCATAAAATATAGAGGTATGTTAGAAGTCTGAATGTATATATAAAAAACTTCGCAGCATCCCTGGTAGCTCAAGTGGTAAAGAATCTGCCTGCCAGTGCAGGAGATGGATTCGATCCCTGGTCTGGGGAGACCCCACATGGCAACTAAGCCTGCGGGCCTCAACCATCGAGCCTATGCTCTAGAGCCCAGGAGCCACAACTACCAACACCAGCACGCCCTAGACCCACGCTCCACAACAAAAGAAGTCCCTGCAATGAGAAGCCTGCACACTGCAGCAGATAGTCCCCGCTCAGCACCATAGAGAAAAGCCCTCTCAACAAAGACCCAGCAGAGCCAAAAATAAAAGAATTAAGGAAAACAACAACAAAAACTTCAGCAGTGGTTATTCCTAAATAATCGATAAAATTTTGACTGTGGTTCTTCCTATTTTATAGTTTTGTTCTTATTTTCCAGTGACCATGCATTAAATTCAAAATCATGAAAAATAATATGCTCATTTTCTAAAATTTTAAATTTACACAGTAAAACAATCATCGTCCACCATGAAATTTACAGTAGTTTCTTAAAAGGATAAAGGATAAAAAAAGGATAGTAGTTAGGAAAGTAAAAGATTCCAACAAAATACTTTTATCATAGATTCTTTTAAGATCTGAATATACAAACTTGAACTAATTGTAATAATTTTAAAAACCCTGTTATTTAGAATAAAAGATGATTAAGTATATGGTATGAATATAATAACTGTCAATAAAATTGCAGTTTGGGGAAAAACACATGAATTACCTCATTAAGGTTTTTTCTACATGTTTCTGAATACTAAAAATAAAAGAGAAAAAGAGATATTCATATTTAACTATTTTATTTGTAACTCTTCAATGATTAAAGAAATTGATTTTGAACAGAATAATTATAATGAATCATCCCACAGGAGGAAATTAGCCTCTGTGATCTTTTTGGCCCACATTATGAAAATGATTAAGTCATAACTTTTTTGTCCTTATACTTAATAATATTACACATTGCTGTGTTCTCACAAGCAGGGGCTAAATAATAAGGTATATTAACCAAAGCTTCATCTATTTAAAACTCTAAATATTTTGGTTGTTTTCTTAGGGGGTGTGTCTGAGAGAGACAGTGTGTTTAAAGACAGATTAATAGAATAGTCACTCATTTTACTGCAAAATCAATTTAAAAACAAAATCATATCCTTGGTAAAAAGTGCATGTATATATGGTAAAAGGTAAATAAACACATCTAAATAAAATGCATGTGTGTACATTCAGTTCAGTTCAGTTCAGTCGCTCAGTTGTGTCCGCTCTTTGAGACCCCGTGAATTGCAGCACGCCAGGCCTCCCTGTCCATCACCAACTCCCGGAGTTTACTCAGACTCATGTCCGTTGAGTCAGTGATGCCATCCAGCCATCTCATCCTCTGTCATCCCCTTCTCCTCCTGCCCCCAATCCCTCCCAGTATCAGGGTCTTTTCAAATGAGTCAGCTCTTTGCATCAGGTGGCCAAAGTATTGGAGTTTAAGCTTCAGCATCAGTCCTTCCAATGAACACCCAGGACTGATCTCCTTTAGGATGGACTGGTTGGATCTCCTTGCAGTCCAAGGGACTCTCAAGAGTCTTCTCCAACACCACAGTTCAAAAGCATCAATTCTTCAGCACTCAGCTTTCTTCACAGTCCAACTCTCACATCCATACATGACCACTGGAAAAACCATAGCCTTGGCTAGACAGACTTTCGTTGGCAAAGTAATGTCTCTGCTTTTTAATATGCTCTCTAGGTTGGTCATAACTTTCCTTCAAAGGAGTAAGTGTCTTTTAATTTCATGGCTGCAATCACCATCTGCAGTGATTTTGGAGCCCAAAAAACTGAAGTTTAACAATGTTTCCACTGTTTCCCCATCTATTTGCCATGAAGTGATGGGACCAGATGCCATGATCTTAGTTTTCTGAATGTTGAGCTTTAAGCCAACTTTTTCACTCTCCTCTTTCACTTTCATCAAGAGGCTCTTTTAGTTCCCCTTCACTTTCTGCCATAAGGCTGGTGTCATCTGCATACCTGAGGTTATTGATATTTCTCCCGGCAATCTGGATTCCAGCTTGTGCTTCTTCCAGCCCAGCGTTTCTCATGATGTACTCTGCATATAAGTTAAATAAGCAGGGTGACAATATACACATTAGCTCTCTGCAAACTGTTAGTTGCACTTTTAAAACTACAAATAAAAATGTAACTGTAACTCCAAAAACTATTCCAATTCACAGCAGAGATTTTATGCCTCACGAATCAGAACCTTTTTTATTTATCCCTCATACATTTTTATTACTTTATTAGGCATGTAACAGGGTGAAACAGTACATAAGCTGTCGAGCTCTGTTAACAGGCCGTGGTAAGCTTATATCTCAGCTCCATGAGGCTTCTGTAGTTTTGGAGGCTTCTACAGTTTTGGCTCTTTTCAAGCCCTCTGATACTCTGCGCATCACAGACCATATTTCATTAAGAAAAGCATGTTCTTGAACATCTGTCTGTTTAGTTGCATTCAAACTGCCCCTTATGGATACATTTTCTTGGAATCTCTCTATTTTTGATGGATACAAAGGGAAAAACATATACTCTCTAAGGTCACCAGAATTCATTAAATACAGCTGACGATGTTATGTACAGGGGGGAAACAAAATCTTCCCAAGTTTGCATACAACATTACATTCACAAAATATTGGTTTACTCCTAAAGGAATCAAGAGAAATGCCAAGCAAGCGTGGCTATAGATGGTGAGAGATGCCTCTCTGCCAGTGTGGTCCTCTGCAGTCACACCATTCCAGGATGTAAATCAGGTAATCCATCCCTCAGGGCACTGAGCAGAAATCAGATCATGTGGGAGGGCCAAGCAGGATGGATTTAATCAGGAAGACTGCAGAGGAAAATTCACATCATCGCCAAAAATTTTATTTTGCCCAGTTAAGCTCTTGTTATTTTCAGGGCTCACTCACCAATGGGGAAGAGTTCCCAAAAGATTGCCAGAATTTATCTCAACCTCAAAGTAGGACTGGGATCACAGGCATCTAGTCACTAGCGCCGACACTAAACAGGGCTGAAGTAGGTGGAGGTAGCGGTGACGGAAAGAAAAGTCCTCAAACATGCAGGCTCCTTTAAAGGTGTAATGGTTGTGAAGGGATTGTCTTCCAACTAAAATAAATAAATAAACTTTCTAAAAACATGAATAAACGAAGTGCAATGGTAATTTACATGCAGTTTTATGGGACCAGCAGATAATCTTTGAGTACAGGGATAATCTATTTTTTAATTAAATGTCAACTGCTCAGTGATATTTATCATGGAAAACCTATTTAAAATTTTAATTCTGATGCCCCACATCCTGATTTTTAACATTAACTTATTATCTTATACTATATTACTTAAGTGGATTTCCCTGGTGGCTCAGATGGTAAAAATTCTGCCTGCAAGGCAGGGGACTGGGGTTTAATCCCTAGGTCAGGAAGACCTTCTGGAGGAGGGAATGGCAACCCACTGCAGTATTCTGGCCTGGAGAATTCCACGGACAGAGTAGCCTGGCAGGCTACAGTCCCTGGGGTGACAGAGAGACAGGCCCGACAGAGCAACTAATACTTTCACTTTCATCCTCCTTAAGATTTCCCATGTGGCACAGGGGTAAGGAATCTGCCTGTTAACCCAGGAGATGCAAGAGATGCAGGTTTGACCCCTGGGTGGGGAAGATCCCCTGGAGAAGGGAATGGCATCCCACTCCAGTAATCTTGTCTGGAGAATTCCATGGCCAGAGGAGCCTGGTGGGCTACAGTCCGTGGGATCCCAGGGTAGGACACAACTGAGTGCACACACAAGGATTACTAAACATTACATTTTTTAATTATCTTTTCCCTACTGGAATTGTGAATTTCTCTTTCATTTTGTTTACTCGTATATCTTAAGTATTTAAAATAATACCTGACACACAGAAGAGGATCAAAAAAAAAATGTTGTTCAAAGAATAAAACTTCTAAATTTTTAAGAATTTCCCCTTTAGGAAAAAAAAGTTCTAGAGATTTATGAAGTCCAAAGGATACTTTCCCCAGCCATGTATACTAAGCTCTGTGTTCTCATTACATAGGAAACCCTAAGGTCAATGGCTCATCAACTGGACACTAACGATAATCATAGCTGGAAGAACAGGTGTCCTGGGGAAAAACACAATCACAGCAGGGAGAAAATCAAGCTTTATCACTTCATACCTGTGCACATTTACACACACTTCTTAACATGTCCTACCCTCAAATTTCTCAAAATAAGGGTGTCACCTACTTGGCAGATTTACTGTGAGAATGAAATGAGATTACACGTGTAAAGCATTTACCAAAGTACTTGGCACATTCAGAAAACGATCATTCCCTTGCCCTCAAACTCAAAACAAAAATTGAATTCTTAGCCTTTTCAACCACAATTAAGTCCTTGCTTAGAATCTCAATGCCCAAGATTGAAACCTTGACTGCTTAATTGAGTGTCAGCAACCCCACCACCAACCTCCGTGCTATATACCACATGCCACCTTGAGCCTCTTCTCATTCCAAACAGCCAGGGCTCCCCATCAACTGCTTGCTGGCTCTCTGCTCAGGTCAACACACTGCTCATTTCATGGACAGCTTAGAGAATCTCAGCCTCAACTCTTGGGTCACCTGTCCTTCCCTCTAAAGGCTCACTGCTCATTCCTTGGCACTGCCCCATGTTCCTGCACAAGACAAGTGTTTAGTGAAAGAATGACCCTTTCCTGCAGCCCTCCAGGTCTCCCGGCCACCCTCAGCCCAGCCTATCTAAGCACCTCAAGAACCTAGAGTCTAAAAGGACTTTCACTTCAATAAAATGTCCAGTGAATTTTGAAGGAAAAAATTATTTTTGATTTAGGAAGTACACAGCTGGTAGCTTCTGAGATTGATATTTTTTTCTTGGTAAACTGTGAATCACTATATAAATGTCAGGAATTGCCTGATAAACAGTAGCTATTCTGAATTAATTTCATAAGCATGTATTGAGCACCTACTGCAGGCATGAGAGATGACGCTCACAGTCATGGTTTGCGATAAGCAGAGGCAGGCAGGAGAGTTGCAAGGCCTGGAGGCCCACAAGCTCACCCCTTCGTGGAGGGACTCAGGAGGGGGTGCTGGCATTGAAGTGGGAAACTTAGGCCTTGTCTGGGATCTTAACACAGAAAAATTATTCCTTTTGCTTTTAACTACCATGGACTACACAGATATCAGCGACCAGACCCCATGCTAGGAGATGTCCAAGCACCATCTCATGACATTTTCACAACTATCACAGGGGACGGGTTCCTGTTGTATTGTCTGGTTACTCAGGGGTGTCCAACCATTTGTGACCCCATGGACTGTAGCCTGCTACGCTCCTCCATCCATAGGACTTCCCACACAAGAATACTGGGGTGGTTGCCATTTCCTTCTCCAGAGACTGATATTCTAAAAATTAAATTTAGGAAAGAAGCGGAACAAGCAATCACATGGAGCTGGTGGAGCTGAGATGGGGAATCATGTTCATGGGCCCAGGCTAGTAGCATTTCCTAAGTGCTCCTCAAAACCACCAGTCTCACTTGTCATTGCTGCAACCACAGCCTCAGTTTAGGTTCTGGTCATCTCTTGCCTGAGTTACAGTCACTGATGCCTAACTGGGCTCCCTGTAATCAGTCTCATCAGCCTCTGATCCATTCTTTACAGGGACACCAACACCTAAGGTGGTCACCTGACCTTCTGAATGGTTAGAAACCTTAGCAACACCACAGAACAAAGTAAAACACGTAAACCAATAACCATCAGAATGTTAGTCTACCAATTGTTTGTTACTAATTCATCATCAGGAAAGCACAGAATTTGAGAAGATGCAGCTAAATTTTAACAGTAATTTCACATTGCTTAATATCCAAGCATGTGGTTTTATATTTTATAAGCAAATCATCCTATGTCATTTTGAAAATTTTAAAATAATAATAAAATAAAATTGGTCACTCATTATACTTGAGACCCTAGCCCAATCTTCTTACTGAGACGTACAAAATCAATATCTACTAGCGAGACTCTCCAGCTGTGTCTTATTTCCCAAACTAAGATTTTTATCGAGCAATTTCAGTCCACTTATAGTTCACTATAGCCATCAACTAACTACAGCAAAAGACTGTAACAGCAGAGAAGTTAGAGCACAAATATGGGAGTCAAACGGGGTGGGTCTTAGTCTCAGCTCTGTCGCTTACTGGCTCTGTGGCCTTGGGGATTTACTTCAATATTCAGAGTCATAGTTTCCTCACAGAGAGATTTAGAGCAGTAACAGCTGCCTCATGTTTGTTGGGAAGATGAAATCTTTTCAAGTATCGCTTAAAATAGTGCCTGAATCAATAAATGCTGGGTTTCTTTTTAATCTTTTTGTTATTTTAGCCACCATTCCTTGCTTGTGTGTTCCCTCTGCCTCCCTCCAACTTTGCGTTTGGCTTATTTCTAACCTACTTGAAAAGCTGGTCAGACTTCATCTTCTCCGCGAGGCCGTCCTGGGTCTTCCTGGGCTGGTCTGTGTGCTTGTTCTGTGTGGACCTTCCCCCGAACCAACACCTCCCCCACGGCATTTACCATGAGATGTGCTCAGTATATTTTGTGTGTCTGTTTCCTCTCCCATAATGAGGATGGAACAAAAGCGCTTAATCCGTACTCACAGGCTCCATAAACGTACAAACTGAACCGATTCCACTTTGATCCTTAGAAGAACCCATGCTCACGATGTCTTACCATTTCAGTCAAGCACTGATTCCCAAAAGAAAACCTAGATGAGAAGGGGTGCCTCTGGTCCTTGAATAAGATAATTAGATAAGAACTTTTGGTTTGACCTTTGTGCACTTAGCACTGGACTTGGGAGTTTAGACAGAATACATACAAGTTTCAGAGAAACTTGACCACATATTGTCTACATACAACTTGGCCCATGCCTTTTCCCTGAACTGATTCTATGCTATCATTGATATAAATGGTGAAGAGAATGAGATGTAAAGTTTTCTGCATAATTAATCCATTTTTCATGATTCTGACCATAAAAACAATTATTTGGGGAAGAAAAGAAAAGTGTACATTTTAAACTAAACTAAAAAAAGAATCATCCATTAACAATGGTCATATCACTCTGTAATTAGATTCAAAGGTGACAGTATTTTGAAAGATTTTTATTCTCATTACAAGATAAATTAAAAATCCCAATTATCAATGACCATATGGGGAAAAAAAACCTGACATTCAAACACCATTATTAACCACAATGAAATCTCAAATGATCATGCCTCTTCATAATCTTTATTAAATAGAGCCTAAAAGAAAATCAAAGATGAGTCTGGCTATGAATTTCTCAGAAATAGCTAAATACCACGTAAATTACTATATATGAATACTTGCAGGATTATACAGAAATTAGGCCTCTTGAGAAAACAATAAACAAAATGAAAAACACAATCAGCTCAATTGATAGAGTACTTTTAATTACCCAGGATAAAGAAGAAGGAAGGTTAATAGGAGCACTTTAAAATTGCAGACTGTATAAAATATTTTAGCAAATTACTTCATGCTTTCATCACTAATCTACTTTTTAAAGACATGAACAAATAACAGTGCATTTGAGTTTCAGCTCTTTTCTGTGGTCCTATTCAGTGTACGATTAGACAAAGAGCTAGAAGACAACCAAACATGGGAAGAAAGGATGAAGAACACCCCCAAGTCTTCCAGAATCATACTCTAAATCCGAGACTGAAAAGTATGTTTCTACCTATAGGCTCATAGGCTCAAGGTCACGTATACAACATTCTATAATTTCCAAAAGCTTAAAGGGAAGAAAAATACTAGAATTTTTAAAATCATATCTAAAAGATCCTTAATACTATGCACAATTTTAGAAAACATGTTATTTTAATTACTACTTATTTTGAGCAATTTCCATAAAATATTTAATGATGTCCACCTAAAGATGCAAACAGCAAAAACACAAAGTCAAGTCATTCTAACTTCTTACTCTCTGTGCTTATTCACTCAGTCATGTCCGACTCTTTGAGATCCCAGGGACTGTAGCCCGCCAGGCTCCTCTGTCCCTGGGGATTCTCCTGGCAAGAATACTAGAGGGAGCTGCCATGCCCTCCTCCAGGGGATCTTCCCAACCCAGGGATCGAACCCAGGTCTCCCACATTGCAGGCAATTCTTTACCATCTGAGCCACCAGGGAAGCCTAAGAATGCTGCAGTGAGTAGCCTATCACTTCACCAGGGGAACTTCCCGACCCAGGAATTGAACCAGGGTCTCCTGCATTGCAGGTGGCTTCTTTACCACCTGAGCTACCAGGGAAGCCCCCATCTTACTCTTCAACATACAGTAATGAAAAAGTTTAAGTGGTCCAAAGGAAAGGCATCTGAAAACAGGAAAATCTTACAGGTGGTTCTTAAGTCAGAAATTACTCTTCTCTATCAAGTATCTAGCAGTATTTATTAAACTCCTTCCAGGGCAACAAAGGTAAAGAAGAGTTTTGCAAAAGGCACTCTTGGCAATGACTGATGCAGATATTAATCTGTGTTTCAAAATAATCACCTCTCCAGGGTTTTAGCGTATATGAATCTGTGCAGACTCAAATAATATATCATTTAGAGAAATGAGATTGTAGTAGTTGGAAAATGATGAAATCAAATGGAAAAATGTGTACGTTGAAAAGTAAATGCAGAAAGTGTTCAGGTGAAGAGATTATGTATTCAAAAACTTTAGTTTAGCAACCCTAATAGCAGTAAGAAATGATACACTACAGTTATTGGTGTGGAGGAAACCCTCTCTGAGCAGGCCGCTCTCCCCAAATCTCTACATGTTCATCAATTGGAAGCTCTCAGAAACCCATCCTTTGGGGCTTTTATGGAGACACAAATGACTAAATGATTCACCACCGGCAGCTGAACTCACTCTCTACCTCCTCCCCTCCCAGGAAGTCAGGCGGTAGGAGGTCTGGAGATAGAAAGTCCCATCTTGGATCACCTGGTTGGTTCCCCTGGCAACTAGCCTCCTTCCTTAGGTGCTTTCCAAAAGTCCTCTCATTAATATGACAAAAACCTTTACTGCTCTTATCTCAGGAAATTTTAGGAGCTCTATGCTGAAACAGGATAAAAACTAAAAATACACATCTTATAATATCGCAAGCAATGACTCTTGCAGGAGTCCACTGGAATACAGATGGGATAAAGCACTCCTCCTGGATAGTCATAGCTCAGGAAAGTTCTTCCAATTAGGCAGCATCACACTCCATCCTGTTGTATTGATGCCTTGTCTATCTCCCTCATTGGACTGTGACTCTTGGAAGGCAGGGCTATCTCTTTTGTCTCTGATAACAGTGCTTTATATAATGCAAGTTTTCATAAATGCTTTGTGATTTAATTGGAAAGGAGAATAATAAAGAAAGAGGGTCAAGAAAAGAAACTATTTAAGCACCAACATTTAAAGGAAATGTAAAGAAAGAAAACTACAAAAAACCTTAATGACCCAAATAACCACAGTGGTGTGATCACCTAGAGCCAGGCATCCTGGTCTGTGAAGTCAGGTGGGCATCACAACAAACAAAGCTAGTGGAGGTGATGAAATTCCAGCTGAGCTATTTCAAGTTCTAAAAGATAATGCTGTGAAAGTGTTGCACTCAATATGCCAGATAATTTGGAAAACTCAGCAGTGACCACAGGACTGGAAAAGGTCAATTTTCATTCCAATCCCAAAGAAAGGCTATGTCAAAGAGTGCTCAAACTACTGCACAGTGGCACTCATTTCACACGCTAGCAAAGTAATGCTCAAAATTCTCTAAAAGAGAAGTCAACAGTACATGAACTGAGAACTTCCAGATATTCAGGCTGGATTTAGAAAAGGCAGAGGAACCAGAGATCAAATTGCCAACATCTGCTGGATCATCGAAAAAGCAAGAGAGTTCCAGAAAAACATGTACTTCTGCTTTATTAACTATGGCAAAGCCTTTGACTGTGTGGATCACAACAGACTTTGGAAAATTCTTCAAGAGATGGGAATACCAGACCACCTGACCTGCCTCCTGAGAAATCTGTATGCAGGTCAGGAAGCAACAGAACTGGACATGGAAAAATAGACTAGTTCCAAATTGAGAAAGGAATACATCAAGGCTGTATATTGTCACCCTGCTTATTTAACTTATATGCGAGTACATCATGAGAAATGCTGGGCTGGAGGAAGCACAACCTGGAATCAAGATTGCCAGGAGAAATATCAGTAACCCCAGATATGCAGAGGACACCACTCTTATGGTAGAAGGCAAAGAGGAACTAAAGAGCCTCTTGATCAAAGTGAAAGAGGAGACTGAAAAAACTGGCTTAAAGCTCAACATTCAGAAAACTAAGATCATGGAATCTGGTCCCATCACTTCATGGCAAATAGATGGGGAAACAACGGAAACAGTGTCAGATTTTATTTTGGGGGGCTCCAAAATCACTGCAGATGGTGACTGTAGCCATGAAATTAAAAGACACTTCCTCCTTGGGAGAAAAGCTATGACCAACCTAGATAGCATATTTAAAAGCAGAGACATTACCTTGCTGACAAAGGTCCATCTAGTCAAAATTATGGTTTTTCCAGTAATCATGTATGGATGTGAGAGTTGTACCATAAAGAAGACTGAGTACCAAAGAATTGATGCTTTTGAACTGTGGTGTTGGAGAAGACTCTTGAGAGTCCCTTGGACTGCAAGGAGATCAAACCAGTCAATCCTAAATGAAATCAGTCCTGGGTGTTCATTGGAGGGGCTGATGTTGAAGCCAAAACCCCAACACTTTGGCCACCTGATGTGAAGACTGACTCATTGGAAAAAACCCTGATGCTGTGAAAGATTGAAGGTGGGAGGAGAAGGGGATGACAGAGGATGAGATGGTTGGATGGCATCAGCGACTCAATGGACATGAGTCTGGGCAAGATCTTGGAGCTGGTGATGACAGGGAGGTCTGGTCTACTGAGTCCATGGGGTCACAAAGAGTCAGAAACACCTGAGGGACTGAATTGAACGGAGAAGAGAAAAATAGCCTAAGTTGATCAAAAAAAGAGCCCTTAAAGAAGTAAGTGGGCTTCCCTGGTAGCTCAGGTGGTAAAGAATCTGCCTGCAATGCAGGAGACCCCAGTTCAATTCCTGGGTCAGGAAGATCTGCTAGAGAAGGGATAGGCCTCCCACCCCAGTATTCTTGGGCTTCCCTTGTGGCTCAGCTGGTAAAGAATCTGCCCACAATGCAGGAAACCTGGGTACGATCCCTGGGTTGGGAAGATTCCCCCGGAGAAGGGAATGGCTACCCACTCCAATATTCTGGCCTGGAGAATTCCATGGACTGTATAATCTATGGGATCACAAAGAATCAGACATGCAGTCAGTAGAGAGGCAGGAAAGAATACAACTGTGGGATATTAGAGTTTGAAAGCAGAGAAGTAAACACTGTCAAATGCTTTGGAAAGCAGGGGAAAGAAAAAGAAATAAAATTAAGAAAATGGGGAAATTCCAAAAAAGGCCCCAAATAGGGACACTGATCATATTTAATAACCTTGGTTGACTGTGAGGAGCAAAGGCAATTGATGTTTGCAGCACCAGTATCTTGGGACAGGAGGGCAAATTTTTAAAGTATTTTTGTTGTTGTTGTTGTTGTTGTTTTTAATTGCAGCATGCAGGATCTAGGTCCCCTTGTTGTTCAGTCTCTCAGTCATGTCTGACTCTTTGTGAACCCATGGACTGCAGCACGCGAGGCTGCCCTGTCCTTCACCATCTCCAGAGCTTGCGGAAACTCAAGTCCACTGAGCTGGTGATGCCATCCAACCATCTCATCCTCTGCCATCCCCTTCTCCTTCTGCCTTCAATCTTTCCCATTATCAGCATCTTTTCTAATGAACTGGCTCTTCACATCAGGTGGCAAAACTATTAGAGCTTCAGCTTCAGCATCAGTCCTCCCAATGAATATTCAGGATTGATTTCTCTCATTGCAGTTCAAGGGACTCTCAAATGTCTTCTCCAACACCACAGTTCCAAAGCTTCAGTTCTTCAACACTCAGCCTTCTTCATGGTCCAACTCTCACATCCACACACAACTACCGGAAAAACAATAGCTTTGACTATATGGGCCTTTGTTGGCAAAGTAATGTCTCTGATTTTTAATATGCTGTCTAGGTTTGTCATGGCTTTTCCTCCAAGGAGCAAGTGTCTTTTAATTTAGATCCTACCAGGGATCTAATCCATATCCCTGCACTGGGACACATAGTCTTAATCACTGGACTACTAGGGAAGTCCCTACTCCAGTATTCTCGACTGGGAAATTTCATAGACAGAGGAGCTTCACAGGCTACAGTCCATGGGATCACAAAAGAGTTGGACAAACTAAACAATGACAAGTAAGTATTAGAAAAAGATGGAGCTTCAATATGTCTGGCAGTGTTCCTGGACACATTCCTTATCTATGGGGACTTCTATCCCAAGAAAAGTTTATTCATCATCATTATTACTCACTAAGCCCAAACTCATTTTAAAAATAAAATAAAAATTACTACTACTAATAAAGTACAGTACCACAACTACAAAGGATATATTGTATTTGGGAAAACAGGAATATTTTTGAAGAGCTAACTGGAAGCAAATTTGGAAAACTCAGCAGTGGCCACAGGACTGGAAAAGGTCAGCTTTCATCCCAATCCCAAAGAAAGGCAATGCCCAAAGAATGCTCAAAGTACTGCACAATTGCACTCATCTCACATGCTAGTAAAGTAATGCTCAAGATTCGCCAAGCCAGGGTTCAACAATATGTGAACTATGAATTTCCAGATGTTCAAGGTGGATTTAGAAAAGTCAGAGGAACCAGAGATCAAATTGCTAACATCCATTGTATCATCAGAAAGGCAAGAGTTCCAGAAAAACACCTATTTCTGCTTGAATGACGATGCCAAAGCCTTTGACTCTGTGGATCACGATAAACTGTGGAAAATTCTGAAAGAGATGGGAATACCAGACCACCTGACCTGACTCTTGAGAAATTTGTATGCAAGTTAGGAAGCAACAGTTAGAACTGGACATGGAACAACAGACTGGTTCCAAATAGGAAAAGGAGTACATCAAGGTTGTATATTGTCACCCTGCTTATTTAACTTATATGCAGAGTACATCATGAGAAACGCTCGGCTGGAAGAAGCACAAGCTGGAATCAAGATTGCTGGGAGAAATATCAATAACCTCAGATATGCAGAGGACACCAACCTTATGGCAGAAAGTGAAGAACTAAAGAGCCTCTTGATGAAAGTGGAAGAAGAGAGTGAAAAAGTTGGCCTAAAGCTCAACATTCAGAAAACTAAGATCATGGCATCTGGTCCCATCACTTCATGGCAAATAGATGGGGAAACAGTGGAAACAATAGCTGACATTTTTTTTTGGCTCCAAAATCACTGCAGATGGTGATTGCAGCCATGAAATTAAAAGACGCTTACTCCTTGGAAGGAAAGTTATGACCAACCTAGACAGCATATTAAAAAGCAGAGACATTACTTTACCAACAAAGGCCCGTCTAGTCAAGGCTATGGTTTTTCCAGTAGTCATGTATGGATGTGAGAGTTGGACTATAAAGAAAGCTGAGTGTCGAAGAATTGATGCTTTTGAACTGTAGTGTTGGAGAAGACTCTTGAGAGAACCTTGGACTGCAAGGAGATCCAACCAGTCCATCCTAAAGGAGGTCAGTCCTGGGTGTTCATTGGAAGGACTGATGCTGAAGCTGAAACTCCAATACTTTGGCCACCTGATGCAAAGAGCTGACTCATTTGAAAAGACCCTGATGTTGGAAAAAATTGAAGGCAGGAGGAGAAGGGGACAACAGAGGATGAGATGGTTGGATGGCTCCACCGACTCAATGGGCATGGGTTTGAGTAAACTCCGGGAGTTGGTGATGGACAGGGAGGCCTGGCGTGCTGCAGTCCATGGGGTCACAAAGAGTCAGACACGACTGAGCAACTGAACTGAAAGATAAATTTATATAAAACTTCACTTATTTATTCATAATTCTAAATACGCATATGAATACAAATAGTACTTTATAAAGGTAATGTGATCATTTTCTTTATATGTAACAGCATTATAGTCTCCCTGCAGAAGATAAGTTGAAAAACCACAACACAAATGTAAATCCTCATAGGGAATTATCCCTGATCAGAAAAATTGGTTCTGCTAGACAAATGTATAAAATTACTCTAATTATTAAGTTTCACATTTTGTTGACAAGAATGTCTCATTTAGAAATGCAGCTTTATAAAAACTGGAGTACTACTATGTATGGTACAGAAAACCACGTTGATATATCTCCCTATACTACAAATTCTAAAAATCAGAACTTTCACCCTAAAGACTAGTACATTATTATTAAAATAAAAATCGCTTTTACCCTCCTTTTAGGAAGAGCATAATTCAGAGACCATCATTTAGTTTCTAATAAACACTGTCACTTATGGTTGAATTCTAAAGGTGAAAGCCTCCATATACCATCTCCAGGCTCTTCAGCATTCTGGGCCCCCTTCATTCTCTGTAGCACAGTCTGTTCTACCCAAGTACAGCACAGCTTGGTGTAACTCGGTCATCTGTCATCTATGGTAAGAAATACTAATCATAAAGAACCTTTTATCCTTAGTGTCAGCCAGGAAAGCTTACTACAGATACAAATAAGCTAGATCTCTGTATTCAATGTCTTAATAGTCCAATGATTAAGTTTCATATTTTGGGGGGGGGAAGGAAAAAATATTTTTGAAAAAATGGAAAAAAAAAAGGCTGGTGAATAAAAACTAAAAAAACACAATAATTCCTCTCAAATTATCAAACCACACAAACACATTGCTAAGCAATCCATATTCAAAATTGTTTTGAGATTATTTTATATTTGTCTTATGCCTCTATAATGTTACCAATTTGCAAATGAAGAAAAAATTCAGAAAACAAATTTTAAAACAATTGTTTTGATGACATGTTAGGTATTTTAAAAACTGACTGGTAGTCTAATTGTTTCATTATTTCCTATAGCATATTTTCCAGTTATAGTATCACTCTTTCAACATTTTCTTTTTATTTTTTTAATAAACTTTAATTTTACAGCAGTTTTAGGTTCAAAGCAAAACTGAATGGAGCTTTGTGAGATTGATGTGACCAGCCTGAATCTTTTTCTAGCTGGGGAGAGTTTCAAAATTGTGCTTTCTTAAAAGAAAATGGAAAAAAAGAGCCATTTTGCCTGTGTTTTTTTTTTTTTTTTAATTATTATTATTCCCAGGTTTAGATCTTGCTTGAAATGGTCAATTTTCTTACTGTCAACACATTACACGGTTTCCTGGAATCAAAGAAACTGGAGAACCTTAGGGAGAATTGTCATGAAGGTTCTTTCTGCGTTTTTTCTTATGGAGCTCAGGCAACAACACTTATAGAGCAATAACTCTCTTCCCTTAGAGGATTAGGCTGCTATTGAAGAGTAGCAATGCCAAATCCTCATGGAATTTTACTGAAATAACTTGTGTCATAGCGCCACTGGAAATAAGAATACGCTGACATCTCCCCATTCCCGGCCTTTCACTTAATTGAAGGGACATTGGAGCAAAGGGAACCATTCAGTAAGACCAAAATGGAATGAAAAAGAAATATGAGGAAACATACAGATTTGGACTGTGGACACCAAGGACAAAAGGCGTTTTGGTGAAGGAAAGAAAATTTGGTTAAGACAAGTTAAATCAAATTAAAAGTAAGCTTTAAGAGATTATTAGCTTTGTCGTCAATAACTTCTGTGTGAAACAGTGAATAAATACATGAGAAAGTAAGGTGAAAACTAAAGGAGATCAATGTGGAGAACTGAGTGTGTGTTCTTCTGTTTCCTCTGAAGAAATTTTTAAGTGAATTAACTCACAAAGACAACCTTTTACACAAGAGAAAGCATATGGAGGATGGAGGACCAATGTAGTGCAGAGAAAGCTGAGACAGAAGCGCCCAGAGCAAGGGGTGACCAGGTGAATAACACTGTCCAGGCTGCAGAGAGCCTCCTCAAAGTTCAGATTGGAGCCGTAGGAATGGCAGGGGATGAATGAAAGTTACCTCAGTTTAAAGTCCACATAGAAGTTAGGTCATTCAACTTCCTCTCTCATCCTCCACAGACAACAAATATCACTCCCCAACCAGGCAAGAGATGGAGGGTTTATTCCCCAACAAAAATAAAACAAAAGCTCCAAGTCTCAGAAACTCAAAAAGAAACACAAATTAAAGCTCCAATGTGTTTTCAGTTCAGTTCAGTTCAGTTCAGTCACTCAGTCGTGTCCGACTCTTTGCAATGTGCATTACAATTGATGTGTAATGACACATCAATTACAAGTGAAAAAGGACTGACGATATCATGTGTTGCTGAGGAACCCTGAACTCTCAGACATTATGGGAGCATTTAATGTTACAACTTTGAGAAACAATTTGATTGTTTCTATAAAAGTAAATGTATGCTATCTGACTCCGCCCCAGCAATTCTACACCTAAATATTTACCCAAAAGAAAGAAAAACATATATCCACACAAACACTTGCATAAGAATATTTGTAGTAGTTTTGTTCATAATAGCCCAACTTGGAGACAATTCAAATATACAACAATTCAATGTATAAGCAAACTATGATATAATAATACAGTGGAATAATAGTAATAAAAAGGAGTATGCTAACAACACACACGACTGAATGGATGAATCTGAAAGTATACTAAGAAAAAGAGGGAAGACACAAACAGTATATAGTATGTGATTCCATTTAAGTGACAATTTTTTAAAAGGCAGGACTACTCTAGAGACTGGAGAAGGAAATGGCAACCCATCCCAACATTCTTGCCCACAGAACTCCATGGACAGAGGAGCCTGGTGGGCTACAGTCTGTGGGTCGAAAGAGTTGGACACAACTGAGCAACTAACACCACAGAGACAGAAGCAGATACATGGCACTGTCTCTGGCAAAATTTGAGATGAGGACTGACTGCGGATGGGCGTGAGGGACTTTTTTATGTGGTAATGTAAGTCTTGAATATGGTGGTGGTTGCACCGTATATTCCTATAGACATACATGCCTGTCACGAAAACTAAGCTGTGAATAAAATCAGTGCATTTTATTATGCATAAATTATAATTCACTAATGAACATTTTAAAAAAATAGGTCAGATTAAGTTATATAGCACACAATATGTATTTGCTTTGTGACAGAGAATATGTAAATATATTTAAAGACCAAAGGAAAAATACTACTAGGAAACATGCTGGTATGAGCTAATGGAGGGAAAACTGATGGAGCGCGGTCTTGGATTTGATGGGAAAGTTCAAAATCAAAGGTAGATGGGTTCACTTCATACTAGCAATCTCTTCAGTCACCACTCAGTTTGTGCCAGACCCTGTTCTCAGCACCTACACACAATATCTCAATTCATCACTAATTTACTCTCATAATACAGGTATTATGGTTTCCACATTATAGATAATAAACCTAGATTCATAAAGATTAATAGCTTCCTCAAGGTTAACACATTTCCTAGTAGGGCTATTTCTATTACTTTAAGAATCACATTTTAATAGGAAAAAAATATGTTATTTGCTGCTTTTCTCCTTTTTTCTGTACTTTCAGTAATGGTTCCCAACAATCTTATTTCCAATCAACTCTAGATTGTATTCCCCATATAAACATGATCTGATCTACAATTTCAACAAACTAATTGTTATTGACAGAGTTAAAGTGGAGCCATTTTCCATTTTCCAAATTTTATACTAACAAAGTAAAAATAATTAATGTGCATCCAGGTACTCAGATCCCAAATGTCAAGCAAAAATGTTTTGTTAGATAGCTTGATTGGAAGGATAATATAGAAGCGGGAAGACACCCAGTTAGTAGAAAAACAGAAATTTGGAATTTACAGATAGTGATTGCAAAAGACAGGTCTAATGTTACCCTATTAATTTTGGGATGACAAATTTTGTCTAGTCCCAGGGTAGATAAGTAAACAAAGATGAACGCCTAGAGATATAGTTGACTATAATTGTGTAACTAGATTTAGAACCAATTCACAAAAGAGAAATAGCCTATAGAATGGGTTTGTCCTCAAGACTTAAAACACTTAAAGCCATATATGGTGAACACTGATGCTTCTGTACCTTTTAATGGGTGCCTTGAAATAAGGTTTTGATACTAGCTGGCGGCTCACACTATGTGACTATGAACATGGTGGATGTTTAGACAACTGCAACTTGCTCAGAGGTAGGTAGAAAAAGTTATGGAGATAATTAGAAAATTATAATGTTGCTTCTTTATAGTTATACAGGGAAGAGATTGCAAGAGCAAATACAAACTTAAAGACACTCAATTCTTTCTTTCTGAAAATAAGAGACTCTCCCTTCCCTCCTTTCTTTAGGGCATTTACTTTAGAAAACTTGTAATGTCTTTTTTGTTGTTGTTCTTTTTTAAATGTATGTAAATCTCTTTAAAAGTTAAATAAGCTTCTTGGGAACTTTACGACGCAGGTAAGGGTTTCCCAAGGACCCAGGAACCATTCTGAAATGTAAACATGAAGGGAGGGACAGCGCCCCTGTCCCAGCCTCTGCGATGTAGGAGCCTGACTAAATGGGCGTCTTTCTCCGAGCTTGTCATAAACATGCAAGACATTCATTTTTCCTCTGGTTAAGTCAGTTAGCTAACAGAGATGGTTACCCCAGGTAACAGGTGAGACTAGGATGAACACTGTGTGACAAATGGTACTATTAAATCCTTTTACTTGAAAACTAGTTAATGTGTATCTTAAGACCACATAAGCAATAACTGTATCTGCCTGCCTATGTATTAATAAAAGTGTAAGGTCTCTTTCCATCTGTAATCTCTTAGTAAATTCCCTATGGTGCACATCAAAACCTAGTTAAAACCTTATCCAATTTTTTAAAAATTGCTTTCTTTCCCTTGTACCTTTGTGTAGAGTTTTTCTGATTTGGAAGAATTTTCCCTTGACAGCAGGTCATGGCATCTCTGTTTTCCATATATGATGGTGCACTGGGAAGATCCAGAGGAATCGGGTGGAGAGGGAGGTGGGAGGGGGGATCGGGATGGGGAATATGTGTAACTCTATGGCTGATTCATATCAATGTATGACAAAACCCACTGAAATGTTGTGAAGTAATTAGCCTCCAACTAATAAAAAATAAATAAATAAATAAATAAAAAATCAACCTTGAAATGACAAAGAATTAGACATATGTAACAGGACCTGGCTTTAACATTAGCCTCTGGCCCAATTTTGTGGTTGAGGCTTTATTGCCTGTAGAATTAGGGAACACCCATATTAAACTGACTTGTCCATTAGTTAAAACTAAAGGTCAATAAACAAGGTAGAAAAGTTAAAAAAAATATATTAATTTATGATTTTCCTGAATTTCCAGTCAGCTAAAGCAAGCATTTCTTTTTTTTTTTTTTTCATTTATTTTTATTAGTTGGAGGCTAATTACTTTACAATATTGTAGTGGTTTTTGTCATACATTGACATGAATCAGCCTTGGATTTACATGTGTTCCCCATCCCAATCCCCCCTCCCGCCCCCCTCCCCATCCCATCCCTCTGGGTCTTCCCAGTGCACCAGCCCTGAGCACTTGTCTCATGCATCCAACCTGGACTGGCGATCTGTTTCACCCTTGATAGTATACTTGCTTCAATGCTCTTCTCTCAGAACATCCCACCCTCGCCTTCTTCCACAGAGTCCAAAAGTCTGTTCTGTACCTCTGTGTCTCTTTTTCTGTTTTGCATATAGGGTTATTGTTACCATCTTTTAAAATTCCATATATATGCATTAGTATACTGTATTGGTGTTTATCTTTCTGGCTTACTTCACTCTGTATAATGGGCTCCAGTTTCATCCATCTCATTAGAACTGATTCAAATGAATTCTTTTAATGGCTGAGTAATATTCCATGGTGTATACATACCACATCTTCCTTATCCATTCGTCTGCTGATGGGCATCTAGGTTGCTTCCATGTCCTGGCTATTATAAACAGTTCCGCGATGAACATTGGGGTGCACATGTCTCTTTCAGATCTGGTTTCCTCAGTGTGTATGCTCAGAAGTGGGATTGCTGGGTCATATGGCAGTTCTATTTCCAGTTTTTTAAGGAATCTCCACACTGTTCTCCATAGTGGCTGTACTAGTTTGCATTCCCACCAACAGTGTAAGAGGGTTCCCTTTTCTCCACACCCTCTCCAGCATTTATTGCTTGTAGACTTTTGGATAGCAGTCATCCTGACTGGCGTGTAATGGTACCTCATTGTGGTTTTGATTTGCATTTCTCTAATAATGAGTGATGTTGAGCATCTTTTCATGTGTTTGTTAGCCATCTGTAAGTCTTCTTTGGAGAAATGTCTGTTTAGTTCTTTGGCCCATTTTTTGATTGGGTCATTTATTTTTCTGGAATTGAGCTTCAGGAGTTGCTTGTATATTTTTGAGAGTAATCCTTTGTTTCTTCATTTGCTATTATTTTCTCCCATTCTGAAGGCTGTCTTTTCACCTTGCTTATAGTTTCCTTTGTTGTGCAAAAGCTTTTAAGTTTAATTAGGTCCCATTTGTTTATTTTTGTAAAACAAGCATTTCTATTTAAATCCATTTTCTTATATAGAGAGAGAAAAGATGGAACAAAAATCCAGGGGCTGGGAAGGAACAAAATGTTTGACATGTTGCCCCTTTGATAGTAACCAGATGATGTTTCTGCTCATACCTCGCCTGCCTGGCATTCGTCTGATGGAACCTTTTACAATACTCACCCCTTCATGCTATGGCTATTTACTCCAAATATTTAACAACTGTTCAGTTCAGTTCAGTTCAGTCTCTCAGTCGTGTCCAACTCTTTGCGACCCCATGAATCGCAGCATGCCAGGCCTCCCTGTCCATCACAAACTCCCGGAGTTTACTCAAACTCATGCCCATCGAGTTGGTGATGCCATCCAGCCATCTCATCCTCTGTCGTCCCCTTCTCCTCCTGCCCCCAATCCCTCCCAGCATCAGGGTCTTTTCCAATGAGTCAACTCTTCGCATGAGGTGGCCAAAGTACTGGAGTTTCAGCTTCAGCATCAGTCCTTCCAATGAACACCCAGGACTGATCTCCTTTAGGATGGACTGGTTGGATCTCCTTGCAGTCCAAAGGACTCTCAAGAGTCTTTTCCAACACCATAGTTCAAAAGTATCGATTTTTTGGTGCTTGGCTTTCTTCACAGTCCAACTGACCACTCACATCCATACATGACCACTGGAAAAACCATAGCCCTGACTAGAGGGACCTTTGTTGGCAAAGTAATGTCTCTGCTTTTTGATATGCTATTTAGGTTGGTCATAACTTTCCTTCCAAGGAGTAAGCGTCTTTTAATTTCATGGCTGCAATCACCATCTTCAGTGATTTTGGAGCCCCAAAAAATAAAGTGTTCACTTCCCCTTAATTTTTTCTCAAGTGTCAACACAATGAAGAATGAACCTACACAATCCACTAAAGATTGAAGCTATGTAAAACATAGCTGATAAGTTATTTGACATCTGAAATGAACTCTTTCTTTGTCTCTGACTCATGGTGTGTAGATTGTATCTACTCAGTATTGATGAATTAACACCTTTTATAAGTGAATGAAGAAACAAGGATTAATAGGCTACATACACACATGCACAAAACTGGCAAGAACTACACTTTAAGTTCTCTGCTTCTGAGATACCTGCCATATTCAGTTCAGTTCAGTCACTCAGTCCTGTCCAACTCTTTGTGACCCCATGAACTGCATGCAGCACACCAGGCTTGCCTGTCCATCACCAACTCCTGGAGCTTACTCAAACTCATGTCCATCAAGTTGGTGATGCCATCCAACCATCTTCTCCTCTGTCGTCCACTTCTACTCCCGCCTTCAATCTTTCCCAGCATCAGGGTCTTTTCAAATGAGTCAGCTCTTCGTATCAGGTGATCAAAGTATTAGAGCTTCAACATCAGTCCTTGCAATGAATATTCAGGACTGATTTCCTTTAGGATGGACTGGTTGGATCTCCTTGCAGTCCAAGGGACTCTCAAGAGTCTTATCCATCACCACAATTCAAAAGCATCAGTTCTTTGGTGATCAGCCTTCTTTATGGTCCAACTCTCACATACATACATGATTACTGGAAAAAACAAAGCTTTGACTAGATGGACCTAGCTGGCAATGGTAATGCCAATGGTAATGTTTCTGCTTTTTAATATGCTGTCTAGGTTAGTCATAACTTTTCTTCCAAGGAGCAAGCGTCTTTTAAATTCATGGCTGCAGTCACCATCTGCAGTGATTTTGTAGCCCAATAAAATAGTCTCTCAGTGTTTCCATTGTTTGCCCATCTATATGCCATGAAGTGATGGGACTGGATGCCATGATCTTAGTTTTCTGAATGTTGAGTTTTAAGTCAGCTTTTTCACTCTCCTCTTTCACTTTCATCAAGAAGCTCTTTAGTTCCTCTTCACTTTCTGCCATAAGGGTGGTGTCACCTGCATATCTGAGGTTACTGATATTTCTCCCAGAAATCTTGATTCCAGGTCGTGCTTCCTCCAGCCCAGCGTTTCTCATGATGTACTCTGCATATAAGTTAAATAAGCAGGGTGACAATATACAGCATTGATGTACTCCTTTTCCTATTTGGAACCAGTCTGTTGTTCCATGTCCAGTTCTAACTGTTGCTTCCTGACCTGCATACAGGTTTCTCTGGACATAGGTCAGGTGGTCTGGTATTCCCATCTCTTGAAGAATTTTCCACAATTTGTTGTGATCCACACAGTCAAAGGCTTTGACATAGTCAATGAAGCAGAAGTAGATGTTTTTCTGGAATTCTCTTGCTTTTTCAATGATCCAATGGATGTTGGCAATTTGATCTCTGGCTTTCCTAAATCCAGCTTGAACATCTGGAAGTTCTCACGTCATGTACTATTGAAGCCTAGCTTGAAGAATTTTCAGCATTATTTTGCTAGCATGTGAGACGAGTGCAATTGTGTGGTAGTTTGAACATTCTCTGTCATTTACTTTCTTTGGAATTGGAATGAAAGCTGACCTTTTCCAGTCCTGTGGTCACTGCTGAGTTTTCCAAGTTTTCTGGCATATTGAGTGTAGCACTTTAACACCATCATCTTTTCGGATTTGAAATAGCTCAACTGGAATTCCATCACCTCCACTAGTTTGGTTCAATGCAATTAAATTTTTGCCATCAGTCACAGCTTTAATAAACAGATTTGGTTTATGCAGTACACAGTGACCATTTACTGACATTACAAAAATTATTATGGAACCATAGGCATATGCAGCTGGTACTAACGATGAATCTAAATCCTAGCTTTTAATCCAGCCCTGGAAAATGACTCTTGGCTTTGGATTAGTATCAGTAGCCACTCACAATAGGAAAAAAAGAAATGTGTATAAAATGTAATTATACCTGAATATTAGGAATTGCCTTTCTAGCTCTGCAGGTAGAACCTGCTGCCTGGGCTGAGATCACCAATCTGTCTGGCAACATAAAACCAGTAACCTCAGGGAAGTTAGAACCAACTCAGCCTGGTGCTTCCTGTGGAAAAGAGGCTGAGCTGGAACATCTCACGGCTCTGTGTCAGCTTTTCATTTCACTAAATTACACATTCTCCTTCTCCTTTCTCACACTGAATGAAGTGAGAGCCATGTGGAGTTGTCAGACATCTGGGACTTGGCCATTCATTAGACAAGAAGTGTTGTACCCCATAAGTGACTTTGATTGCCTGACAATGACCTGCAGCCTGAGGTCACCAAGGAGGGTGCCACCCATCCCCGTTCTAGACCACTTAACACAAGGCCAGGTTTCACCACAATGACTATCCATCCACTCCTGCACTCTGGGCTTTCCTCTCGGAGTATGCATGCTCCTCTGGGTGTCTGTGTATGTGTTCGTGTTTCCATGTTTAAAAGTTCACTCTCAAACAAAATTCAAAAGAAAAACCTCCCACATCTCAGCAAAAGGAAAGTATCGAATGAAAAAGACTACATGGCGAAAAATTGTTCTTGGCAGAGAAACAATTCATTGTGCTTTTTTGTTCGTGATTCATAATCATTTACTTATGTTTCTAAGAACCTAAGTTCCTGGGTGAACGTCCTTCACCAAGAGAAACAATAAAAGCTGTTGGCAAAGTTACCTGCCATATGGTAATGAAATGGACAAGTATGAATGGCTACTAAAATACACTTTGTAAAATTAAAATACAGTTTACTAGATATTTCCAATCATGCTTCCTTCTAATACACCTCAAAACATTAGAACTGGGCTTCCCTGGCGGCTCAGTGGTGGAGAATCTGCCTACCAATGCAGGGGACATGGTTTCAGTCCCTGGTCCAGGAAGATCCCGACTGCCACGGAGCAACTAAAGGCCATGTGCCACAATTACTGAGCTACAATCTAGGACGACTGAGCCCACGCGCTGCAGCTACTAAAGCCCACGCACCACAAAAGCAGCCACCACAGTGAGACGCCTGCACAACGCAATTAGAGAGTAGCTCCTTCTCCCTGCAGAAAGAGAAAGATCATGCAACAACGAAGACCAACTGCAGCCAAAATAAATAAATAAAGCAACTGAATTCTTATTTATATTGAAACATCAGACATTCATATTAAAACTGAATCTTCACTTTAGTACACAAAAAGCTAATGTACTGCTGGGACAGATAAAATAATTAAGCTAACTTACTGATTTTTCTCCTTTACTAACTACCTTCATAGGAATCATCCCTTGATTCACCTTGGGAATGAGTAAGAAACAGGATTTCTGGTGACCTTTTCACATATTCAAAAACTGCAGACCAACAGTTGAAGATCATTTTTGGCCAACAAGTTGCTATATTTTTAAAACACTTCTTATTTTTTAGAGTAGTTTTAGCTTCAAGGAAAAATAAAGCAGAAAGCCAGAGATTTCCCATAAACCTCTCCCCACACATGTACAGCCTCCCCCATTATCTACATCTTCCACCAGAGTGACGCATTTATTACAACTGATGGACCTATTTTAACACATCATTATCACCCAGAGTCTACAGAGCTCATTGCCATTTACTCTTAGTGTTATACATGCTATGGGTTTGGACAAATTTACCTTCTGCTGGTTTTAAAGAGGGAAGATGGAATTGTAATGACAAAATTACTACTCCCAGGGTCTTCTCAGTGGGGCTGCCTCTGACATGTCCCTAACATATCTCCATCAGCGATTCATTTGGGGACCACAAAACCAGTGTACATAGCACTATGAAAGACTGCCCAGGAGACAAGAATACCAATGATTCTTTTCTCTGGTGTGAAGTTGTATGTGCATTCAGTACAGAGATGTGGAATCTGTCCTCATGCAGATTTTTTCACCCAATAATTATTGAAAACCTATTATGTGCTCACTTTGTGAGCATCTTTGCACATATTAGTCATCTGTGAATGATCATGACACAAAGATAGAGAAAAAAATCATTATAATATGCTGTGATAAGTGTTTTGATAGATATAAGCTTAGGGATAATAAAGCAGTCCCTTCCTCTCAGGAATTATGTGTTTCTAGTCATAGTCTGCACTCTAGACCCTGCTTCAATCCAAACAAGCTCTTGGAATAGAGCAACCTTACCTCTCTTAGGTTCTCTGTGTGTGTGTTAGTCACTCAGTCGTGTCTGACTCTTTGTGACCCTATGGACTGTAGCCCACCAGGCTCCTCTGTCCATGGGATTCTCCAGGCAACAATACTGGAGTGGGTGACTATTCTCTTCTCCAGGGGAATCTTCCTGACCTAGGGATTGAACCTGGGTCTCCTGCATTGCAGGCAGATTCTTTACCATCTGAGACCTCACTGTAACCTTGGGAATAGGATTTCATACAAGGCTGTGTCCACCGTTCTGCCCCTAAGTCACTGCTTACATGCAAATGTAGTCACACTGTACCCATCGCACAAACACTGTCAGAAATCTGATACCAAAAATGCCGTCTTGATGCTGCATGCTTGCCTTCATTAAGACTTTCCATTTCCGTTTTTTTTTTTTTCAATCACAACCCAGGACTAATTCAAACTGTGATCGCCTATGTTCTTACATCAGCAACATCTGTCACCAAAAATAAATATTCTGCAATCAAAACTTAACTGGCCTAGCAATTTTCCTGGTGATGCATGAGGCAGAACAGAATTCAGCTTCATTCTTTCTCTGCTAAATTGGCTTTGCAGCACTAAGAGTAGGAAAGATTTATGTGTTAGTAAATTAAGCAGAGGCAGCCCAGAGAAAACAAAAGATACAAATACATGCAAGCCCACAGTATTCTTTAATATTCAGTTTTGCTCTCACATAATGTAATATATTTTAACAAGTTGAAAAACATAGAGAAAAGACAATGCTCCTAGTTAAAATGAAATTTGAATTTTAGATGTAAACTGTTTAAACAGCTGAACAATGTGATTTGTAGTCTTATTAAATCAAGAAAAAATTGCATACCCTTATTAAACATTGGTAAACAGTAGTAATTATAAAATCCCTAGCATATTTTCCACTCCTTAAATAAATTATACTCACTGCTTCTGTTACAGCATTTCAGTTTACAAAGGAATTTCATACATATTACCTCATTTAATCTTTAAAACAACACTTTTCAGACAAGAATTATTATTCTTATTAAACAAATGGAGAAACTGTAGCCTAGAAGTTAAATCCAATATAACAAACCTAAGAATTGCATTGAGAGGCTAGATAAAAATTATTTTTTTCTTCTTATTCTTGACCCCATATAGTCAGTTCTCATTAATCATAGTAATTATATTCTATAAGGTTTCCATGAACATGGATTCACAAATACTGAGCCACTACTCTTAGGGGAAATATAGGGCTAAGTTCCTGTGAGCCTCTAGTAACAAGAGTTTCATCAGCCAATGAATACGCAATCTTGTTTCACATGAGTTCTTGTTTAAAGCCACCTTATTTTTTATATATATGTATATATACATATTATACACACACACACACACACACACACACACACACGTGGGCTTCGCCAGTGGCTCAGTGGCATAGAATCCACCTGCAATGCAGGAGATGCAGCTTCGATCCCTGGGTGAGGAAGATCCCCTGGAGGAGGGCACGGCAACCCACTCCAGTATTCTTGCCTGGAGAATCCCATGGACAGAGGAGCCTGGTGGGCTACAGTCCTTGGGGTTGCAAAGAGTCACACATGACTGAAGTGACTTAGCACATACGCAGGCATGCAAATACACACACACACACACACATATATAGTTGACTGAACCCATGACCAATCCATGCCTGAATAAAACATATGAAACACACTTACATTCTTCATAAGGCACATCACAGCCTCCTTGTACTTAGAAACACTAGAGAGGACTTCGGAACTATACTTGGGGGCCATTTAAAACCGTGGAATAACAAAAAGCACAGAAACTCCAAAGAAAAAATAAAACAGGGTACTATACAGATCACAAGAGAACACTTGTTTACAATATTGCTACTGAACCTAACAGGCTATCTCACCAGACATGCAACAAAGCTCATCTACTGACAACAGACTGTAGTGAATGAAAATACAGTGTTTATTTGCAGACGCCAAGCAAGAAAAATAAGCAGCTAATGCTGAAAACTTCCCAGTGGCTGTCAGGTAGGGTTTTTAAAGGCAACATTAGGGGAGAGCATTTCAGGGTGTGTGATCAGCTCATGGACATCCTTCTGACTGGCTGGTGGTGATGGTTTTGGGAATCTTAATTATCAAACTTCAGGTTCCAACCAGTATGAGATCTATGTACTTGCGGATAGCATGTAATCAACATCCTTCCTGGATGGGGGTCTTAGTTTCTGCAGAACAGCTCAAAGGTATGCATCAGATTGTTATCCATACACCTTCAGGAAGAATTAGGAGTCTGTGACTCTATTGTTCAAGTTATTATTACTTTTCTTACTTGACTACTGTCCTTTGTTCATGCATTTTCTACTTCTCTAAGGATTAATTGTTTGAGTCTGTTCTTTGAAACTTGAGGAAGGCCTAGGATACAACAGCTCTTTCTACAAACAAGAAGCAAGAACACGGAGGGGATGGTACCCAGGAGGGCCCCACAGGATGCTGCTTATTTTCAAATTGAGACCAGAAATAAGGCAAAGCGCTTTTTTGTTCAGCCTCAGAATATGTGTACTGGTTGGGTGACCAAAATTGTTTGCCACTCTCCACATATCTACACCTGTCTTCAAACGATTCAGAAAGCACTGTGAGTACTGACTTGGGGTTTACAAATTCATTTTGTAAAGCAAAAGGTCAGTTTTCATTCCAATCCCAAAGAAAGGCAATGCCAAAGAATGCTCACTACTGTACAACTGCACTAATCTCACATGCTAGCAAGGTAATTCTCAAAGTCCTTCAAGCTAGGCTTCAAGAGTATGTGAACCAAGAACTTTTAGATGTGAGCTGGATTTAGAAAAGCCAGATGAAGTAGAGATCAAATTGCCAACATACACTGGATCACAGAAAAACCAAGGGAATTCCAGAAAAACATCTACTTCTGCTTCATTGACTATGCTAAAGCCTTTGACTGTGTGGATCACAACAAGTTGGGGAAATTTTTTAAAGAGATGGGGTTACCAAACTGCCTTACCTGCCTCCCAAGAAACCTATATGCAGGTCAAGAAGCAACAGTTAGAACCAGACATGGAACAATGAACTGGTTCAAAATTGGGAAAAGAGTATGTCAGGCTGTATGTGGTCACCCTGCTTATTTAACTTATATGCAGAGTACATCATGAGAAACACTGGGCTGGATGAATCAGAAGCTGGAATCAATATTGCCAAGAGAAACATCAACAACCTCAGATATGTAGATAATACCACTCTAATGGCAGAAAGCAAAGAGGAACTAAAGAGTTTATTGATGACTGTGAAAGAGGAGAGGGAAAAGCTGGTTTAAAACTTAATATTCAAAAGTCTAAGATCATGGCTTCCAGTCCTAGCACTTCATGGCAAATAGATGGGGAAAAAAGTGAAACAGTGACAGATTTTATACTCTTGGGCTCCAAAATCACTGCAGATGGTGACTGCAGCCACAAAATTAAAAGACACTTGCCCCTTGCAAGAAAAGCTATGACAAACCTAGACAGCATATTAAAAAACAGAGACGTCACTTTGCCAACAAATGTCCATATAGTCAAAACTATTGTTTTTCCAGTAGTTATGTACGGATGTGAGAGTTGGACCATAAAGAAGGCTGAATGATTTCAAAAAGAATCATAAAGAATTGATGCTTTCAAACTGTGGTGCTGGAGAAGACTTTTGAGAGGGAGCCCCTTGGACAGCTAGGAAGTCTAACCAGTCAATCCTAAAGGAAATCACCCTTGAATTGGGAGGACTGATGCTGAAGCTGAAGTTCCAATACTTCGGCTACCTGATGTGAAGAGCCAACTCATAGGAAAAGACCCTGATGCCAGGAAAGATTGAGGGCAGGAGGAGAAGGGGGCAACAGAGGACAAGATGGTTGGATGACTTCACCAACTCAACGGACATGAATTTGAGCAAACTCTGAGAGATGTGAAAGATCGGGAAGCCTGGCGTGCTGCAGTCCATGTGGCCACAAAGGGTCAGGCGTGACTTAGCAACTGAACAGCAACAATTCATTTAGTGAGAGGGCAAATTTGTCAATATAAAAGGCCACTAATAATGATAATTGATTGTGTATTACCAGTTCATGTCTTCTAAAGCTGTTTGTATACCCATCTTAAACAAGTAACTTAGAGAAAGAGGGGAAAGGGTGAAATATGTTCAGTGTCTAACTTTAAATGTGAAGAGCAATGCTCTAGTGATGATCTAGAGCACAGATGAGGGATGAGGACTGCTCGCGAAGATGTTGCATGTCTTTAACCCCTCTCTGGACATGGGACTGTTTCATGCTGAGGGAATCCTGGTGAGAAAACACGTGCGAAGGGATGCATGGAGATGGAAGTGTTTGGATTTTAGGTTTACCCAACTTCACTCTGACTAAGCTGCTGAGGAACACAGTCTAAAGAAAATGATTATGTATCAGTGTGAGTTCTCCAGAGAAGCAGAATCAACAGGAATATATACATTCCAGGAACTGCAGTGGGCAAGCTGGAAACTCAGGAAAGCCGGTGGTGTGGTGTCAGTCTGAGGCTCTGAGAACCAGGAGCGCCAATGGTGTAATTGCCAATGTGAGTCTCTCTACTACAAATTATCACTTGCCAAGAGCATTTGCCAGTGATTGAACAGCAACAAGGGCATTTGTCACCTGCCTGTGCTGCCGCAGCTGCTGACCTCTAACACTCCTTGAAGGAAATTCAGGATGGAGAGCAAGGCACTCTGTGCTCCAGGGAAGCTGGGGAAACAGGTCTTTAGACAGGTAGATATCTTTAGAAAATGATTTCATGATCCCAATCCTTGCATCTCCTCATATCTAGAAAAGCACTAAATCCCTTCATGGTGGCATCAGCTCTTCCTGACTAGCAGAAAATCTTTTGTAAAGTAAGAACTTGATCGCATTGAACATGCCCTCCACTAAAACTTTATATGTTGACCTTACCCCCCACTGTCTCTTTGTAGCAGTCTCTCCTAGCTATCTGAGGTGCTGTCTCCTAGGCTGCAGTTCTTATTTTGCCCCCAATAAAATTTAACTTGCAACTTTTATGTTGTGCATCATTTTTTAGTTGATAAGTCTGCTGCTGCTATGTCACTTCAGTCGTGTCTGTCTCTGTGCAACCCCATCCCTGGGATTCTCCTGGCAAGAACACTGGGGTGGGTTGCCATTTCCTTCTCCAATGCATAAAAGTGAAAGTGAAGTCGCTCAGTCATGTCTGACTCTTCAGGACCCCATGGACTGCAGCCCACCAGGCTCCTCCATCCATGGGATTTTTCAGGCAAGAGTACTGGAGTGGCGTGCCATTGCCTTCTCCAGTTGACAAGTCTAAAGGGGAGCAAATATGCCACTGAAAAATATATCTCTTTGACATAAGGTTTATCTTGATATGATTATTTTCAAGAAACAGTAGATACAGAAGACGCTCTGGAAACTGAAATAGAAGTTACCCTCCTGTAAGGGACATTTACATTTATAAGGGAAATCTCCATTTGTAAGAGCGTCTCCCTCTCTGTCCCAAGGAGAGAAAGAAAACTAAAACTCTAGAAACTCTTACCCATGAAGAAAGCATGGACTTAAATCTATGTAACAACCATGCCCTTGTTTGCTGTGCTTTTTCTGATAACCTCCAACAACTGGCTCCCTAACCCTGCCACCAACCAACATTTTCTTTTGTCTTTAGTTGGAGATGGTCTTTAAGGTGGTGGCTTGGACCACTCTGGAGAGTTACTTAGTTTTATTCAGTCTCTCCCATGTACATAGGAGGTATATATGTTATTAAACTTCTGTTTTTCTCCTATTAATCTGTCTTTCACATAGGAGGTTCTCAACCAAGAACCTAGAATGATAGAGGAAGAATAAATTTTTGTCCATTGCAGGTCTGAGTCCAGGGACAGTGGAAGGCTATGGTTCAGCGCAGACAGACAGAGAGAGCACATTCTCTCTACCTCGGACTTTTTGTTCTACTCAAGCCTTCAGTGGATTGGATGAGGCCAGCCCTACTGGGGAGAGCAATCTGCTTTATTTAGTCTACCAACTCAAATGGTAATCTCATCCAGAATTATCTTCACAGACATACCTAGAAAAATGTTTCAACAAATATCTTGACACCCTGTGGCCTAGCCATGCTGAAACAGAAAAGGAACCATTACATATTATATTTTCAATTTTTAAAATATGGAATTATATATAAAAACAAGTCTGGACTTGCCTGGTGGTAGAGTGGATAAGAACTCACCTGCCAGTGCAGGGGACATGGGTTCAATTCCTGGTCGGGGAAGATTCCACGTGCCATGGAGCCTCAACTACCAAGTCCATGTGCTGCAACTCCTGAAGCTCGTGCACCCAGAGCCTATGCTCTGTAACAGAAGAAGCCACTGCAATGAGGAACGCACACACGCCCAAATGAAACCCAGTCCCCACTCTTCGCAGCTGGAGAAAGCCCACGTGCAACAATGAGGACCCACCACAGCCAAACATAAATGAATAAATAAATATTAAAAGTGCTTAAGAAATATGAACAAGACTACAAAGAATAAACAGAAAATAATGAAGCAGAAAGGAAGAAGAGACTTGATACATAACTTGTGAGATTAACCAGAGAAGGGCCTTTAGTTTGAATTGGTGTGCATTCTCAGAATGTCAGAAATCACGATTTGCAGGAGAGCACAGAATCACATTCCACTTTCAATGGTCTTGTGAATAGAGTAATTAAATATCTTAGAGGAATTAAATGACTTAAAAATAGAGTAATTAAACAAAAATACTTTGTAAACCTAATATATCCTAGGGCCCAAAACTGAATCACAGACAAGAGTTAAGTGTATTATTAGAGGTTATCCTAAAAAACAGCACAATCTTGTATATGCTGTCTCTTTCCATTCATGTGATCAACTGCTTTAAGAAAAAGGTACATCTTTACATCTTTTTAAATTAGGTAAAATGTAAACTGACAGCATGTCTCTAAGAGGGTGATGATCAGTGGGAGATGCTTCTGTGATCATCAAGGGTTGAATCATCAACCTCTGACTTCTGGGTCTTCTGCTAAAGCAGGGATCTGATTTTGAGATTGAGATCACGGTGTTCATCTTTGCAGTGCAAAGACCTGGACCTACATATGGCATATCATTTGGCGTTTGTTAAATGCTTTTTTAATCAAAATAAATGAAGAGATGGAAATTATGAGAAAATTCTGACATTCTTCACTAATTTCTACTTTAGGAACAACAGTGACCTAGAGAGTGACCATGCTTTTGAAGTTACACTCCCTAGGAATCTGAAAAGACACAAATAACAGGGAACAAAGAAGAAACCTGTCACTTTTAGTGAAAGTGCTGCTTGAGAAGATAGAATTAACATTACCCATGATGAGTGAGAATCTCAAAAGTAAGAAATTTTCTTTACCACCCATGTCTCCAAGGACCCATAAGGAAGCTACAGACAAGTGAAATATCCACACCTATTATGTTATAGAAAATGAAGAAGTCAGCCAGGAAGCCAGCTATGATAAAATCATGAGACTAAACAGATATTTAACTGCAGAAATCAAATATGATTCATACGGAAGCATGTTGCAATAGTTAAAATTCAACCACAAAGCCTCAGGATTTTTAAGAAACAAGTCATTTTGACCACTGTTGTGATAGGTTAAGATTTAACATGTCTTATTTAAATATCTTTAATCTACATGTTTACATAAGTAATTATCCCCACCTCAGGACTGTAACTTTCATAATAAGCATTAACTATAAAAAATTGGTGAGATGGTTTGTATTTTAATACACTAATATTTTAGACAAGAAATATAAATTAAATAGAAAAGATTTATCTATTCTTTTTAGCAGTCTCAAAAGTAAACTTGAATAGAAATTCTATTGAAGCACATACATGAGGTTACATAGAACACAATAGTAAACAGCTGAGTCGTGCCAGATTTTAAACAAATACAGTCATCTCAGTATAAGCAAAAGAAAAGGAAACAGATCAGCATTCAACTCATATGATTTTTCTTTACAGAACAGAATTTTGGACTCTGTGGGAGAAGGCGAGGGTGGGATGTTTCAAGAGAACAGCATCGAAACATGTATATTATCTAGGGTGAAACAGATCACCAGCCCAAGCTGGATGCATGAGACAAGTGCTCGGGCCTGGTGCACTGGGAAGACCCAGAGGGATCAGGTGGAGAGGGAGGTGGGAGGGGGGATCGGGATGGGGAATACATGTAAATCCATGGCTGATTCATGTTAATGTATGACAAAAACCACTACAATATTTTAAAGTAATTAGCCTCCAACTAATAAAAATAAATGGAAAAAAAAATAAATGAACTTTCCAGATTTCCTAAAAAAAAAAAGAAAACATCAATAAGTTATCATTATCCTCTCTGGAATATTTAATAAATAGAAATCCTCTCAGGAGCTGTGAAAATTTTTCTATTACAAAAAATTACAAACTTTGTGCATAAACATTCAAAAAGTTTTTCAAAATTTTTGTTTTGGAATATCAAAGTAGCAAAGTTCTTGGGATTTTCTTAGGAATAATGGCAGAGAACATTACAAATAGAAAAACAACTGGAATTACTAGTTAAAAGTACAGAACTACAATGAAGTTTCATTTTTTGAAAACTAATATGAACACAAATTAGCATTAAATGGAAAAGAAAAGGTTTTTAAAACATATAACAATATTTAGATGACATTTGTCTTAATGACAGTGTGAAAACTATATAAAGTAAGCAAAATGCAAACTAAGCACACAGGTTCCCAGGATAAGTCATTCATTACTGAAAATTTGACTATCAACTACTAGGGTGTTTTGCAGATTATAGAGGAAAGCAGACATCACATGTTGGTAGAGACATTATAAAGACATAAGAGAAGGCATTATCCTTTAGCATTAAATAGCAAAAATTTTAGCAGAGACTGCCAGATTCAATGGCAATTAATGCAAGAATGTTTAAAGACATTCTCCATCATTCCCTATAAAATGAACAGCATCCACCTCTTCAGTAAACTTCTTGAAATTCTACCCAAACTTGTCATGTTCTCCTTAGCTCCCAAGTGACTGCTCTAATTCTCTTCTATTTCTTTTAAAATGTTATCTACTCATAAAAACAAACAAGCAACCAAAAAAGAATGTCTTTATTTATTTTTTTTTTTTACACAATTCTATTGTCAAATTAAAACATACTGACTAGTTCTAGCATCTTTGTGGCAACTACAATCTGGGCTTCCTTCCCCACTTAATGTTCTTCAATAATCAGGGACAGTGTGGGGAGTTAGAAAATTGCATTGCTTAACTGACCTTGCCTTTAACATACTTTACAAGTATGTTCATCATGAAACATCAAACTAGTTACCAGCCAAAAATCCTTTACTCCTGAAAATACACAACATAGTACAGCAACCATGAATCTAAAAACTCTTTTAAAAATATTCTGGGTAGAAATTTGGAGTGTTCAAAAATTAAAAGATATACTTACAGGCTTTCCCAGGGCTTTACTGAATAATCCAGACAATGCCTTTCTGGTATTCCCATTCTTCACAAGTGAAAGGGGAATATTACTGATGTGCTATTACATACATTCATATGCTTATGCAATAATGATTGGGTGACAGCATTTAGATATTTAAGAAATCTCTGTTAAGTTGCCAAGTTCTGAAATCTAAAGGAGAGCCATAGCATTGCTTTTTTAATTTATTTTTAATTGGAAGATAATTGCTTTACAATATTGTGCTGGTTTCTGCCACACATCAACATGAATCAGCCATAGGCGTACATATGTCCCCTCGCTCTTGAACTTCCCTCCCACCTCCCATCCCATCCCATCCCATCCCTCTAGAATGTCACAGAGCCCTGGTGTGAGTTCCCTGAGTCATATAGCAAACTCCCATTGGTTACCTGTTTTACATACAGGAGTGTAGATGTTTCCCTGCTACTCCTTCCATCCGCTCCACTCTTCTTCCCCATTCCCAGCCCATGTCCACAAGTCTGTTTTCTATACCCGCATTGCCACTGCTGCCCTGAAAATAGGGTCATCAGTACCATCTTCCTAGATTCTATATAAATGTGTTAATATACAATATTTGTTTTTTCTCTTTCTGACTTATTTCACTCTATATAATAGGCTCATTAGAACTGACTCAAATGTATTCCCATTTGTGGCTGAGTAATATTCCATTGTACATATGTACCAGAGCTGCTTTTTCCATTCATCTGTCGGTGGACATCTAGATTGCTTCCATGTCCTAGCTATTGCAGATAGTACTGCAAGGAACATTGGGATACATGTGTCTTTTTCAGTTATGGTTTCCCCAGGGTATGTGCCCAATAATAGGATTGTTGGGTCTTATGGTAGTTTTATTCCTTATGTTTTAAGAAATCGCTATACTATCTTCCATAGTGGTTGTATCAATTTACATTTCCACCAGTAGTGCAAGAGGGTTTTCTTTTCTCCACATCATCTCCAGCATTGATTGTTTGTAGACTTCTTGATGAGGGCCATTCTGACCATTCTGAGGTGATACATCATTGTAGTTTTAATTTGCATTCCTTTAATAATGAGCAATGCTGAGCACCTTTTCATGTGTTTATTAGCCATCTATATGTCCTCTTTGGAGAAATGTCTGTTTAGATCTTCTGCCTAATATTTGACTGTGTTGTTTGTTTTTCTGCTACTGAGTTGCAAGAGCTGCTTGTATATTTTTTAAATTAATACTTTGTAAGTTGTTTCATTTGCTATTATTTTAGGATAGCCATAGCATTTTAAACCTTTCTAAATGATTTGTAAACTTGTGAGCCTACTTGTGTGTGTCAAAACAAAAAAACTAAAACAACAATATAAAACACAGGGTCTGGAACATAGTAGACACATAATCTGTTCTTCAGCATCTCCTTTCTCCTTCTCTTCCTTTTTCACTCTCTCCCTCTGCTCTACTTCCTGTGTGTTTCTATGCATATAACATCTTTGTAAAATGAGAACCAAACTTGCCCCTACAAAGCCTTTCCTTGACCTCCAAGCCCCTATATTCTTCTCAGGGCCTTAAGCACTCATGTGATTTGTACCAGATAGTGCAGTTGGTAGCAATGTAGTCCTTTTAAGTCTTTGTATCTTATCTCCAAATGAACTTGTAAGTCTTTAAAGGGAGAAAGTGCAGATTCTCTAACATCTATTCTAAAGTTGTTTATGCACACGTATGATACCCAAACACAACACTTAATCAATAAATAGCATTTTGACTATTCATTCTACCTCTATAACAAAGGGACAGGACTGATGGATCAAAAAAAAGTGATAGATTTTACTTTTTTGGCCAGTACATTTTATGTTCCTACTACACACAACACACATCCACAAACTGGGGGAGTTACCCCTTGAAAATCAAACAAGAGAAAATGGATTTGAACTATAACAAAGGAGATTTTTGACATCAGTTTCCAAAGAGTAAAGTTATTCTCACGTGATCTTAAAAAACTATATAATTCACCATTAGCCTGGTAATTTCCTCCATCAATGTGGTCACTTTGATAGCTTAGAGCAATCAGAATTAATATGGACTAAAAAATTTAATGCAAAAGATTTATATACTTTTATTGGCATGTTGAATGTAGACATCAATAGTCAGAGAATCTCTCCACTGTTGATCTTTATTGGTACTAGATTCTTGTGTGACTGATTCGTAAGTCAGAAAAAGTAAATAACCCTACAAGTATTGTCAAAGTTTTAAGAGTCTATGAAATTTTGTTTCTAGGTACATAATTTTATATATATCTCAAACAGAATGAGGAACACTAATATGAAGTAATTGCCCACATATGCAAAACACAAGGGTGGAAAAAATACCAACATCTTTAAATGTGTTAGAATTTGTTTTTGAAATGCATCTTGTTGCTTTTAAAGAAAATGTCAGCATGTGATTAAAAAGTTCTAAATGCAGTGTTTCAATCAAGCAGAAATAAATCATGAAGGACTTTAGGGGGAAATGTTATTTCATCCAATATAACTAGAAAATAAACAAGTCTCAGCAGGGAAAACAAATATTGCAAGCTTGATGTAGAAACCAAATCTCAGTGCATCCAAAGAAAATAAGCAAAATTAACATTTCCCCTCAGCAGTCCCTCTTGACAGATGGTCCTTTACTCTCATGCACAGAAAATCACTTCAAGGTTCAGGAAGATGATAGTAAGTCTCTAGATGAATTGTCAGATATCCATTATAACAGTAAAAACAATTACTATTAAAGCATGGGGAATTATGAACACAAAAACATACATAATCAAATAATAAAATGCTAATAAATATATATTTATTTATATATATATTTGCATCCTTTTAACATACAAGTGTGAGAACAATTAAAATAAAAAGTTATGTTAGAATGACATGCTTATAGCTTGCATTTTATTTCAATGTCTTTAATATATAAACATTGTTTATAACTAAAGGTGATATTTAATAATTTTCTAGAAATGTGTCTTTTTAATCAAATCTTCTTTTAATAAAATATTCTTTTCCTTTACAGAAAATTAAGTCTTTACCATCTTGATATTTTTGATGTTCTCTTCTGTGCCATGGTTTACAAAAGATTACAGTTTTTAATCACACCAAAGCTGCCTTTAATCCCTAATCCAGTAAACTTCTCTTTCTTGTTTATAGATTTCCTGCAACCCTTCATGTAGTCTAACACACCAGTCTTTAAAGAAAAAAAAAATAAAAACTATCTTCCCTAGGAGTTCATCTTCTCCTTTGGATCTTTACATTATTATACTTTTCTCCTTACTTGGACCCCTTAAACCAAACCTGCTCCATAAGTGGAAACAGTCTTCACAGATTTGCCTTCTTCCCTCAGCTATTTTCTCTTACATATCTTCTCCTCTAGCTTTACCTACTACTTTTATTGCGCCTGTGTGTTAAATTGCTGCAGTTGTGTCTGATTCTTTTCAACCCCATAGACTGTAGCCCTCCAGGCTCCTCTGTCCATGAAATTCTCCAGGAAAGGATCCAGATGTGGGTTGCCATGCACTCCTCCAGGGGATCTTCTCAACCCAAGGACTGAAGCCCTGCCTCCTATCTCTTTCACTGGCAGGCAGGTTCTTTACCACTGGCACCTCCTGGGAAGCTCACATTTACTGTTTAAGTGCTTACAAATTTGCATTTCCAGCCACAATCTCACTTTGGGGTTCTAATGCTGAAATCTTAATTTTCTGACAGATTGTTCTATTTTATTATTCACCAGTGCTCTGATTTTCTACATATTAATACTTAATAAGTCTGAAATGTTGAAGAGCCATCTTCTCCACCACTCTTCTTTATGTCCAAAATCCAGTTGGTCAAATATCACAGCCTTTACACTGTCCCCATCCTGGCCATTTCCACCCCCACAAAAACAGTGAACATCTTTATCATCCTCTCTCTACACAGCAGTATCCAAAATGGCCTGAGTGTATTCAAAAGGGTAACACAGCAACACACTTGGGCATCTGTATTTCTATATTTATTAAAATCTTATAATATCTATATTAATATATACAGTTTATAAGCAAATAAACATATATAGTAGTATGTGTTCCAAATTTTTTAATGAAAGGAATATACAATCAAAAAAGTTTGGATACTTCTGAAAGAATATTTTAAAGGCCCCCTAAAACGTAGAGAATCTGCCCAAAATGCAGGAGACCAGGAGACACAGGTTCACTCTCTGGATCAGAAATATCCCCTGGAGGAGGAAACGGTAACCCACTCCAGTGTTCTCACCTGGAGAATCCTATGGTAAAGGGGAGCCTGGTGAGCTACAGTCCATGGGGTCACAAAGAGTCAGACATGACTAAGTGACTAAGCATGCACACACAAAAGGTTAAGTTACCTTCCCTACTCTGAGCATTTATCCTCTACCTCATGAGCACGTGACTGCCAGATGAATGTTTCCCAGGCCTAACAATGTCCCCTCACTATCAGGGGCTCCCCATTGCCTCTTCATTGAAACCCAATCTCAGGATCATGGCACTCAAGGGCAATCACATGCTGATCAGACCCTTTCTCCAAACAAATGCACATAAACACACATTATTTTTCCAGCCATAACTTATACTCTTATTTTCATAATCTCATCATTCCAATAAAATTAAACCATCTGTCATTATCTAAAATATACTAGTGACTCTATAGTTCTATGAATGTATAAACCTAATAAAAGCCAGGCCTTCATGCAAAGAGCTAAATAATAATAAATATACAGAACCATATTTATGGAAGCTCATTTCAACAACCAAAAACAAGTCTTAATGGAAATCCAGTCTACTTGCATGACTTTAGGAATATGAAAGGGGATCCAATTTCTCATCTACACAAACTCATCTCAACTTCTCCTCTCACTAATATCCAGTTCTCTTGTCTCACAAATGCTCTGGAGTTTCTTATATACCAAACCCCCAACAACCCTCCCTACTTTAGTCCATGAAATATGTCTTTCTCTCTCTACTCTCCATTGTTCCTCATCCTATTATGTACCTTCCCTGTGTAAGAAAAGCTGTGTAATAACAAGACATTTCCTTTCACTGGCATTGTCCAACATGTTCTTCAGAAAAACAAAAACAGAATTTCTATTAGGGGAGGGGGCCAGAAGAGATGAGAAATATGTACATAATCTGGGTGGTGGGTTGTGTGTGATGGAGACAGAACCCTCAGACATTAATTGAAAACACGTCTATACTCTGGGCCATCACAACATACTTTCAGCCATGAAAAATCTGTTTATCTCTAAAAATTGAAATCCTTTTCAGTTTTCAAGATATGATTAAAATTCACAGTCTCCATGATTTCCTACAACATAAGTTAGTTTCTTTGCTCTCACTGGCCATTATTCTTGATTTATTTTCTAATACATTTTTAACATACAGACTTTCAATATAGTTACCATCCTATCCAAATTTTCCTAATACATTGGAAACTTTTGAAAGTCCGGGATTAAATCCTTCTCTTTGAATCAACCATAGTATCGATAAGAAAGTAATGCAAATAAGTAGACGTTAAGGTATGTAAGAGAATATCAAATAGTGTCATGGCTTCAGCAGACCTTTTGAACACAAATTGTTATATTTTCTTCCTTGTCCTTTTTCGAGGTGAGGGGGTGGGTATTACTGTTTAGTAGTCTTGATAGTCTTGGGCATAGTTTGCACATTTAGAGACCTTATCTCTAAATCAGAATACATACTGCAAGATTCACCATGATAATACTTACGCTAACTTCAAGTTGGGCAAAATATTTTGTAACCTAACTTAAAATCTGTTACTCTTCAAAAAGTAAAAATTAGAAAAGAGAAAGAGCTGAACAGGAACAGCTTTTGACTTTAAAATAGCAGATTTGTTTGAGGTCAACAGCCAGTTAATTAAATGAAGCAGTAATTAAATCAGTAAAACATAAATTACAAAAATTGTTTAGGATTCTTAAAAGTAATTAAATGCACAAGGAATGATACAACAGAAGTAGTCACAAAAGGAGAAATCTAACAGACTTCTTTTGCTTTCAAGATTCTGGAAACACATTTAGTAATTCATTCATTCATTCAAAAAATACTTATTGATTATTTAGTACTTGTCAGATATTATATTGTAAGGACCTACCATAGATTAAAGATGACTGAGAAAACCATCCATTTCTTAAAGTGTTAAAAAATCAGAGCTGTGCAACAGCTTAGTGATTTAAAGTAATCTATGAATATATAATCACTCAGTATTCAAAAATCAAATGACTTATCGAGTGTTGTGTGACAAGTAATTTGCCAGGCTGGCCCTGGTAATATAAAGAAAATTCAGTCCAGATGCTAAAGGAACTTGTAATTCCGTCCCATAAGAGATGCATTCACAATGTGCAAGGAAAGCATAAAGAAGCCCTTGACTCTGCCCAGAAGATGACAGAGAACTCACTCAGGAGTTGACCTTTAGAAGGTACCATGATGGATAAGCGGTGCCTCACTTGTTAAAGGAATAGAAGAGAGAAATTGTAGTCAGAGGTAACTGCATGTGCTCTGGCATAGAGGAATCAGAAAGTATGACATGTTTTATGAACAAAAGGTCGTTAAACTGGAACAAAGCTTGAATACAGATGAAGGGCAGGACCAGACTGTGAAGGGCCTTATGTGCCACATAAGGATTCTGGTCTTTAATACATTCTGAATAGAAGGGAACTCTTTATGTGTCTTAAGCAAGTGAGTAGCATATCCACATTTATAACGGAGGCAAAAAATTTTTTGCTGAAACATAGAGCGATGGAGAGCATCCTTGGTGGTTCAGATGATGGAGAATCTGCTTGCAATGCAGGAGACCAAGGTTTGATCCCTGGGTTGGGAAGATCCCCTGGAGAAGGGCATGACTACCCACTTCAGTATTCTGGCCTGGTGAATTCCATGGACAGAGGAGCCTGGAGGGCTACAGTTCACAGGATTGCAAAGAGTTGGACAGTTGGACACGGCTGAGTGACTATACACACACACATATAAATGCATGAATGTATGTTAGTCGCTCAGTCGTGTCCAACTCTATGTGACCCCACGGATGGTAGCCTGCCAGGCTCCTCTGTTCATTGGACTCTCCAGGCAAGAATACTGGAATGAGTAGACATGCACTCCTCCAGGGATTCATCCTGACCCAGGGACTGAACCCAGGCCTCCTGCATTGCAGGCATACACTTTACCATATGAGCCACCAGGGAAACCACATTTGATACTAAATAGACAAAATAGTCTATTTAGTAAAGACAAGAATTTTTCCTGAAGTCAAGGGGAATAAATAAAAGGACACAGCAATGTTTGGATATTAAATCAGCAGAGCTTAGTAATAATATGGTATAAGATGGAAAAGAAAGAAAAGTGAAAATTGGTTTCCAGGTGACAGGTTTGGATGACTAAGAGCTTGGTGGGTGTTTTTATAGAAACAGAGAATATGTCATGGTCATAGTTATACAATATCTGCTATCAACTTGAAAATTAAGTTTCCAAGTCTAAATCATTTACTCAAGCTTATCCTGGGGATACACACATTGGTAAGTAAAGAAAAATTAAGGTGGATTCAAGATCATAAGGTATGGTTTAAACTTTACTTTCTAGTTAATTATATAGATATGTATAATTAATAAAATGTTTCCTTGCTTTAAGTAAACTTGCTACAATAAAATTGGGATTTATTTAAATGATTAATGTTACCGTTTTCTTTTCAAAAAATGAATTATTGACCTCAACAAGAAAATTTCTTTAGCATTATCTTAAATAGAGTGTTGCTTGATGATTTTAAAGTAAGATTACACTGGGATGGAAAAACTCGATTGATATATGTACCTATTGCTAAGACAGATAGCTGTTTTTCACCAGAACAGGGATATTGGCTGTTCACGGATCACGGCTGCTGTGATGGGTTGGCATCCACACTGCCCTGGGTGTTGGTCCCATGAATACCACCACAGCCTATTGCACAAACTAGGAAAAAGTTGAGGTGAATTAACATGGCAACTGAATTTAACAAACACCTATAGAAGGATCACATAGCACTCTGCAAATAAGTTTCTAATAAACCAGAACAATGTCTTTCTTATTAAGCATGCATAAAATCATATCTAAAGGAGAGAGTGGGACAAATTGAGTGCAGCATGACACATACACATTATCGTGTGTAAAACAGATAGCCTGTGGGAAACTGCTGTGTGTTCACAGGGCGGTCAACCTGTTGCTCCGTGATGATCTAGAAGGGTGGGGTGGGGTTGGGGGTTTAGGGAAGGTTCAAGAGGGAAGAGACATGTGTATACTTATGGTTGATCCATACTGTTGTATAGCATAGGTCAACACAATATGGTAAAGCAATTATCCTCTACTTAAAAGAGTTTTTTAAGGAAAGTAAAAGAAAAATGCAGTTTTTTAAGAAATACCCATGTCTGTTTATGAAAAACTAGTAAGTAGAATTGCAACGTCCCTATTTGGTGGTCCTGTGATATTTAATTTCATTACTTTTTCAAGATCATCATACAACTTCTGTAATTCCAACAGCAACAACATGCTAAGGAAAAGTTAGGAGGTTCCCCTAAGTACCTGAAAGTCAGATTGACTTACTGAGGAGTACTTCAGGAGAACTGGGATGTGCGAAGCAGGGTAGACCAAGGAAAGAAAAGTTCAGCAGGACGGGGTCTAGGCAGGAGTCTCAGTTCAGCCTGATCCCAAGAGGGACTGTGAAGCACAAACTGCACTGAGTTCGTTCTTGTTTGAGACACGGGATCAGCTCTTCATATACACATGTCATTCAGTCACTGATGCTTGGCCTAAGAGTGGGTGCAGACGGGGAGTGTATAACCTGGGGGCACATTAGCTCTCACTGGGCCAGAGGGATGAGTGCCCTCGAGGGAACTGGATGGAACAACAGTATCTACTTTGGGGGCATAATACAGAATTAAAAAATAAAATATTCTATCTGGCAGGAAGTCCAAGTAAGCAGTTAGTAAACAAACTGATGAAGGCCACAAGGCGCTAAGAAGACAAAATAAACATTAAAATGAGATGTATACATTCCAGTCAAAATTTTTATACACAGAAGTTAAATTTTTTTTTGTTGTCTCATAGTATATGGCACCTCAGTTCCACGTATGTTGTGTGTGCTTAGTCATGCAAATGTGTCTGACTCTTTGTGACCCTTTGGACTGTAGCCTGCCAGGCTCCTATGTCCATGGGATTCTCTAGGTGAGAATACTGAAGTGGGTTGCCACTTCCTCCTCCAGGGGGTCTTCCCTACAGAGGAATCAAACCCGGTCTCCTGCACTGCAGGGAGATTCTTTGCCTGCTGAGCCGTTAGAATAGCCAGCTTCAAACCCACACGCCCTGCAGTGGAAGCACAGGGTCTAACCACCCCTGGACCACCAGGGAAGTCCCACACAGGAGTGAAATTTAATCATAAGTTCCACTGAAGTTTCTATAGTACTTGTGACCTATGATGCTGGGAAAGCTTGAAGGCAAAAGAAGAAGAGTGCGGCAGAGGATGAGATGGTTAGATAGGATCACTGACTCAAGGAACGTGAATCTGAGCAAACTCCGGGAGATAGTGAGGACAAAGGAGCCTCATGTGCGGCAGTCCATGGGGCCGCGAGGAGTTGGATGTGACTTAGCAACTGAACAACAACACTGACCTAGGGAGCTGTGGCAGTCTAATTCTAAGCTGGCTCAGGATCTCCACTCCCTGCCGCTGTGCCCTGCGGAACCTCCTCCCTTGGGTCTGAGAGGACCAGTGATTTGCTGCTAGCTGATAGAATATGGCAAGGGTGATAGATGGCACTCCCATGACAACATTTTGTTATGTAAGACTCCCTCTTAGCCAACTAGAGGGACTATCCTGCCTTCATGAAGAAGCAGATACCATGCTGTGAACTGCCAATCCAGAGAGTCACATGGCAGAGAAGTGCAAGCAGCCTCCAGGACTTGAGAGTAGCTTTCAGTCAGCAAAAAGCCAGAGCCCTCAGCGGTGTGACCACAAGGAAATGAATCCTATCAAAAATCTGAGGGTCTTGGAAGAGAACCCACCCTAGTCAAAGCTCCAGGTAAGAAAACAGCCTGTCCAACACTTTGATTTCTAACTCTGAACCCCTAGGCAGAGAATCCAGCTAAGTCACATGATTTCTAACCAACAAAAACTGCAAAGTAATGTATGTGGTCTTAAAACATTAACTTTGTAGTAATTTGTTATCAAATAAAAAATGAATATGCCAAGTAACTAGAAAAACATGGAAAACTGGATCTCTAATATGTTGCTTGAGGGACTGTTAACTGATACAACCTCTTTAGAAAACTATTTGGCAGTATCTACAAATGCCAAAAGTTATGACCAACAACAACAACAAAGTTATGACCAACCTAGATAGCATATTGAAAAACAGAGACATTACTTTCCCAACAAAGGTCTGTCTAGTCAAAGCTATGGTTTTTCCAGTGGTCATGTATGGATGTGAGAGTTGGACTATAAAGAAAGGTGGGCGCTGAAGAATTGATGCTTTTGAACTGTGGTATTGGAGAAGACTCTTGAGAGTCCCTTGGACTGCAAGGAGATCCAACCATTCCATCCTAAAGGAGATCAGTCCTGGGTGTTCATTGGAAGGACTGATGCTGAAGCTGAAACTCCAATACTTTGGCCACCTGATGTGAAGAGCTGGCTCATTTGAAAAGACCCTGATGCTGGGAAAGATTGAAGGAGGGAGGAGAAGGGGACGACAGAGGATGAGATGGTTGGATGGCATCACGGACTCAATGGACATGAGTTTGAGTAAACTCCAGGAGTTGGCAATGGACAGGGAGCCCTGACACGCTGCAGTCCATGGGGTCGCAAAGTGTCAGACACGACTGAGCAACTGAACTGAACTGAACAAATGCCAAGTATCTACACCCATGCTATGACTCAGCAATGTAACTCCTAAGTATATATCAATCTCAAATGTTTGCACATGTTCACCACAAAACAGGATCCACAATGTTCCTACAAGTACTCTCATACAGCCCAAACTGGAACCTGCTGATTATTCTAGTCTACATAACAGATAAATAAATGTGTTATAATAACCCAGTTGAATGCTGTGAAAAAAGTGAAAGTCACTCAGTCGTGTCCGACTCTTTGCCACCCCATGATCTATACAGTCCAAGGAATTCTCCAGGCCAGAATACTGGAGCGGGTAGCCTTTCTCTTCTCCAGGGGATCTTCCTAACCCAGGGATCAAACCCAGGCATTGTAGGCAGATAGATTCTTTACTAGCTGAGCCACAGGGAAGCCCAAGAATACTGGAGTGGGTAGCCTATCCCTTCTCCAGCAGATCTTCCTGACCCAGGAATTCAACTGGGGTCTCCTGCATTGCAGGCATATTCTTTACAACCTGAGTTATCAGGGAAGGCCAAAGAACTACAACTCTTAGCAAGATCATGGATGAACCTTGCATTCATAATATCAAATGAAATAAACCTGACACAAAATATTACACATTGTCTATATATCCAAAGCTCAAAGCCAGGAAAACTAGTCTTTGGTGTCATAAACCAGGATAGTGGTGATTCCTTGGGAGTAATGACTAAAAGAGGTACAAGTGGGGCTCCTAAAGCTCAGAAAAATATGAAAGGTGTTTTTCCTTTATGTGGATGGTACTTTATCAATTAGCACACTAATGATTTGTATAATAACAATATGCTCATTATTGTCAATAAAATATTATTTTGAAAACTAGTATAATATCCTAGTTTTATATATCTCATATTCATAAATAGATATGTTAGGAATATTTCATGAGGAATCTATGGAGATATACCAATCCCTGTGACTTGATTTTCATGTAATTTGTCAAGCACTAAAAGAAAACATAAAGACAAATTTGGGGGTGGTTGTCAAGATCTTTAAATATCCTATACCTTTAATAGTGTAAAAAATTGTAAACTTTTGTAAGACATAACAGACCAACAAATGAAAAAGCAGCTGGGAATCTGAAAAAGGTATTTGCAACATATGTGACAGACAAAAGAGATTGCGTCCTTAATATGTGTACATAGGTATAAGCATGAGTATGTACATGTGTTCATGTGTATGTGTGTATGAGCATGAGTATGTACGTGTGTTCATGTGTACGTGTGTATGAGCATGAGTATGTACATGTGTTCATGTGTATACGTGTATCAGCATGAGTATGTATGTGTGTTCATGTGTACGTGTGTATCAGCATGAGTATGTACGTGTGTTCATGTGTACATGTGTATGAGCATGAGTATGTGTGTTCATGTGTACGTGTGTTCATGTGTACATGTGTATCAGCATGAGTATGTACGTGTGTTCATGTGTATATGTGTATCAGCATGAGTATGTACGTGTGTTCATGTGTACGTGTGTATCAGCATGAGTATGTACGTGTGTTCATGTGTATGAGCATGAGTATGTACGTGTGTTCATGTGTATGTGTGTATCAGCATGAGTATGTATGTGTGTTCATGTGTACGTGTGTATGAGCATGAGTATATACGTGTGTTCATGTGTATGTGTGTATCAGCATGAGTATGTACATGTGTTCATGTGTATGTGTGTATCAGCATGAGTATGTACATGTGTTTGTGTGTACATGTGTACAAGCCTGAGTGTGTATGTGTGTTCATGTGTATGTGTGTATGAGCATGATTATGTACGTGTGTTCATGTGTATGTATGTATGAGCATGAGTATGTACGTGCATTCATGTGTATGTGTGTATGAGCGTGAGTGTGTATGTGTGTTCATGTGTATGTATGTATAAGCATGAGTATGTATGTGTGTTCATGTATAAATCCAAAGTCAGTCAGAAATAGCTATTCAAGAGAAAAATGAGAAAATACCATAAAAAGAAAATTTTATAAATTTAAATGAGCTCAAAACATAAATTCTAAATAAGTAAATATCATTTCTAATCCGCCAGTTTGGAAAATATTTAAATGATTATTAACCAGTGTTAATCAGGGTGGGCAAACAGGTACATTCCACCTCTGCTACTGGCAGTGCAAATTGGTTCAACTTTTCTGAAGTGGCTTGCTCATATTTTTGCGTACCATTAGCCTAATAATTCAAATTCTAGAATTCTGAATAGAATCGGAGACAGATTTAAAGATTCATGTAAGAGATGAATGCTACCGATGCATTAATAGTTTAAAATATTAGAATATATCATGGAAAGCACATTAACTTTTCAACAGCTCACATAAACTTTCCTTAGAAGAGAGAGAGCTACCTTCATTGAAACGATACAAGTGAAATAAAGGAGTAGGGTGGAGACGGTAGATACCTACGTCATCCCACACAATTGACCAAAAATACTATTTTTAAGCTCAGCATCCAGAATCTGCATACTCCACACAAACATTGGAAAAGAACTAAAAAATTAGTAAGATGAGTGAAGGAGTCCTCCGGCCTAGAAAAGAAGATAACGACCTCAAGGGCCCTTGCTGAACCACCTGACTTCGGGGATGACAAAACTGAACTTTAAATCCCACCCCGATGCTCCAGGCAGATTGTGTCATCCCAGGACCCCCCCACCCCCCTTCATCGGCTTGACTAAATCTTCCCGTATCGTTTCTGCAAAACCTCCCCTTAAATACGAAGCGTCCCTGATCCCGCACACGCTTAGCCTGGTCGTTAGACTGACTGTCACCCCTCCTTGCCTGAATAAAGGTAACCTGTCTCCATTGAGGTCATCTTCCTTTCTTAATTGCCTCCTTTAGAACTATACCTTACAATGAGTTGTATGGAAAAGAAAATAAATTCCCTGGAAGTCTTATGGAAAGTAAAGGGGAAGAGTAAATGCTATGACAAAAATATACATTTTAAATGGCAACCCACTCCAGTATTCTTGCCTGGAGAATCCCATGGACAGAGGAGCCATGTGGGCTACAGTCCACGGGGTCACAAAGAGTCGGACACGACTGAGCAACTTCACTTTCTTTTCTTTCTTTTCTAATATCTTTAAGAAATTTACCTATTTCATTCATCTTGAGTCACTTAATTGATTTAGTTTTAAACATTCACATTTAAACTTTGAAATTTTAACCTGTATCTTTAGTTAGCAGAGCAAGGAACATTTATGAAAACCTCTTCCATTGTAGTCACATTTAAATCCATTTAAAACTACTTTTACAACAATGCAATAAAATTGACATATTTTCTAAAAAAAACATATTGAGACAGCTACTGGAATAGCTTTAAGAAAAATCCATATAGGAAGATCCTCTCTAGATAAAAAGCTAGAACACCATCATTTTTCAGAAGTTATTTGTTATTTGTAAGATGTGGTCTCCTTAAATTTTTCCAAGTAGAATGTGAGTTGAATCTGTAAAGAGTTTGAAAAACACATTCCTCTTAGTATTTCCATGCAGATGTATATGCGTGAGTGATACGTGAGACATTGTTTATTGTTAAAGAGTTATTGTAATCTGCTGAACTTAAATTATTCATAGCTCCAGTTTACAAAGAGGTAACTTAAGAAGACTATTGTTACAGAGAACTATTCAATCAGTCCTTGACTTCACTGAAGACAGAACATTTTATCTGACTGAGGAAGCATCGGACACATCACGGGAAGCCATAACTAATGTTTTCAAAGGATGAGCTCTAAGGAGGAATTCCTATTCTGTTTTTCTACTTCTTGGGCCCTAGTTCCTTTGTAAATGAAATATATGTAAACAGCATTTTTATCACTTGCTTGACAAAGGCATTTTTTACCTACTCTATGCATATTGTTAAACACTCTGCATTGTATGGTGTAATGAAAAAGGCAGTCTCCCTCAGAATGGAAAACTTTTCAAGACAAACACAGTCAAATTGAAAGAGATAAGTGGTCACTGACTTTATCTTATGCCATTTTACAATTCTGCCCAGAGACAAAATACAAATAGTCATGAAATTTTGTTTAAAAATTAGAGAATTATTATTATTAATTACTCTGACACAGCATCAATTATCTTTCCTCCCAAGTTTTAAAAATATGCCTGCTTTAATAAAAGATGAAGTGCTGAATTCCTAAATTTGATAAATCTGGTCTAGAAAATATCAAGATTTTAAGAAAATGTATATAAATAAATAATATGAGTGTGCAAAAGGAAATGAAAGTGACAGAGATGTATTTGTATTGTGAAGAATTTACACTGAAAAAATATCTTGCTTATCAAGTGAAAAAGCACACAAACACAACTTCACTATTTTTTCTTCTTTTTCTCTTTTATATTTCAAATAAACTGATTTCTGAGAAAGGTAATGAGCTAGTAAATGTGACCACAATTCCAGGGAGCCAGTGCACCAAATTAACTGAAGCTGCTAGTTGGAAAGATAGTTATCTTACCAGACAAGTTGGAGAGCTCTATTTTTCACTCTCCTTCCTATTTGATAAGAAAACAAAATAAATTGATTGTGGTTCAGTATATTCTAGTTACAACCTGCTATATTATTAATGACAAGGAGATATTAAATCATTTCCTGATTGTATCAGAAATTAGATAAGTGCAGATTGAGATAACATTATTTTTCAAGTATTATAAATTTTTTGGCTGGCATTTTGTATCACATCTTGACTTTAAGATGTAGCTTAAAAATCCCCTCTTTAATTTAAAACAAAAGAGTAAGACAGAGAAGAAAAAGAAAAACCTAGGTATTATTAAATCTTTTCCTTATCCAATTATATCCCTTAAAATTGTAGATAAAATGGTTTCAAAACATGTTTCAAATACTGAAGAATGCTTCTATTTATTAACGATTTAGAACTCTTGAAACATTTTTTTATTAAATCTAGCTTTTGCCTTTGAAAACAAATATAGCTCTTCTTAAATTAGAAATCAAAATGTAACACTGTCATGATTTGCTATAATAAATATAACCTGTGTTTTGATTTCTGGGAAGTGTTCCATCACTAATCAATTGCAAAACATTTTAAAAATATCATTTTTTTAGTTCCTATAGAAGATATTGTGAAAAAATATGAAGATTGTAAGACATTAAAATATCCAAAATTTCTGAAGTCTCAGAAAGTAGAAAGAAAAGAGACAGTAGATGTGTGAATTGTAAAAGTATAACTGTCTGTATCCTATGCTGTTATATAATTCTGCAAAGAGACAAAGTAAAGCTAAATAAATAATCATTAAATCTTACCAAATTTTTTTTTCTTACCAAATTTTTATCTTTAGAAAATAAGTAAATTTATACACAAAACCAGCTGTCTAGTTTTTTTTTTTTTAACTTCTTAGCATTTTAAATCCACTTTCACGTTTCAACTTTCCAAAGACTTAAATGCACTTTGCATATGATGTTTTTACTGGAATCTTTAATTATAAATATGCTCAGGTAACATTACACAGAGATTCATATTGGGAAATACAATTTACATTTTTCTCTCCCTCTTTCTCTCCCTCTTTTTAAAATTTAAGAATATTTTTTACTTTTTTAATGCTTAAAAAATATAAGCTGCACTTCAACTATGAGATTAAGCTGTTTAAAAAGATTATTTGCAATAATAAACTTAGTGGGAGTTCTAGTCTGGATTTGAGTTAAGAAATGAATGCTATAAATGCCTTCTGATGTCTGAGGGGTTTTCCCATGGCAAGCATGAATGGGTATAAGCTAAACAGAGAGGCAGAATTTTATACAACAAAAATAATGACTTTCTAGCAATGTGAGTTTTTCAGTAACTCAACAGACTGTTTTTAAAAGCTTCTCATTACTTAGTTTATAAAGCAAAGGCCTATCTGAAATATTTTAGCAAAAGAGATAAGCACCTCATAAACAGTTCATGTCTCCTCCATCAGATTTTATTATTCTAAACAGGTTTGTGAGAAAGGCCCTTGAGTAGAATTTGGAAAGAATAAAATAGTAAAAAGACATGCTACATGGTCTATAACTGTAATGATCAACTAATCAAATGACCAAAAGGCAACATGAAAAGTAGAACCATAGGACAGACTCCCAGTCATCCTTTAAAGAGACATGCAGGGAAGTCAAATCTAAGATCAAGAGTTTAATCAAGAAGTAGTCATGAGAAAGAATATGCATGCAGAAAGTACTCAATAGACGAATGTACCAAAAAAGACACAAAACCCTTTGCTTCAAAAAAAAAAAAAAAGACACGATTCTGAGCAGACACAGAAATGCCAGCACTGTTACTGTGGTTGAAACGTGTCAGCGCGGAGGCTGTAAGTACTAAAGCTCTTTCTGCAGTGAGCGCAGTGGTCAAAAGTCAATTTACTGACCTGCCAATACATCCTATCAATATCTAAGAAAGAAAACACAGAAAGCAAAATCTCATTTGTGTCTTCTGCAGTGCAGTCAGTGGCTACTTCTACAATTGTTACGAATTAGTCAGCTGTGCTAACTCTGCCTAATGTAGGTGAGATAGAGACAAGGGTCTCTGGACTGACTTTCAGCCTGCTCTCCAGCCCCACCTGTAGGAGGAAAACATGAACTCTTCACCCTCCCAATGGAATCATGTATCTCCGGGCACAGAATCTGCCCTAGTTGTTTTTTTTTATATTTCACCTATTGAATTTCAAATATATAGAAGGATCTTTTAAAACATCTACTTACCAATCCCCTTAGGACTTAAGAACTGAAAGCCTTCTGTGTGCTGCATTTCATACCAGCATTATTACATTTGCTAGAACCACCACTGTAATATTTATAACTGGAAAACAAGAAAGCTGTCTCTATCCTATAGGGGATTTAGCAACATAGAATTTCAAATCCTCTAAAAGATTTCTCATTAAATAGTCAGTACAGTTAGCATGATAAGCAGTCCCCAAATTTTAACATAATTATGATTTAAAAAAAAAAAAAAAAAGCAAGTTACCCTAGGTTACCAGAGTATGGAAGAAGATTATACTATTTCCCATTTTGGTTACTTGCATTCCCAGGTGGCACTAGTGGTGAGGAACCCACCTTCCAATGCAGGAGACATAGAGATGCTGGTTCAGTCCCTGGGTCAGGAAGATCCCCTGGAGGAGGGCATGGCAATCCACTCCAGTATGCTTGCCTGGAGAATACCATGGACATGGGAACCTTGTGGTCAACAGTTCATAGGACTGCAAAGAGCTGAACACAGCTGAAGCAGCTTAACACACACCAACAATGGAAGCAGAAGTCCTTACCCACTAAAACCTTTACTGAACTATTTAAGGGTGAAAAGTATGATGTCTGGGTTTTACCTTAAAATACTTCAGCATAAAAAACAGAGATAAAGTATAGGGAAATAAACAAAATAAAAATTATTCATGTTGATGACTGTTGATGCTACGAGATGACAATACAAGAATGTATTATATTGTTCTTTACTCTGTAGGAAATTTGAATACATCCATAATAAACAATAAAAAAAGCAGAAAGTAAAGTGTCAATATGCCTATATTTTCTGTTCAATTCCCTTCCTTTTAGCTTTCTCATTGGAACCCTGAGGGCAACTCCAATTCACACAGAAGTAAAAATAAAATCTCAGGAAAACTTTTGGACTGACTACAGCACAGAAATATTCTGATTCTGCTTGCAGATTTATTTTCCATCCCAAATATGAGGTAATAATGGAAATGGAAAGGAAAAACAGGGGGAAATTGAGATGAGAATAGGACTATACAAAAGAAACAGGATCTTCAAAGCAAAATGGGAAGGGAGAACCTAAGCTATAAACGGCCCTTGAAAATTCAACCTCTTCTCCCAACTTCGCTATCATACAGACCTGACGGAAGAGAAGGCACTTGGGTGCCTTTGTTGTGGCTGGTATAAAAAGACATCATTAGCCCCTACACGAAGTGCAATAAATAAATCAGTGGAAGCTCCATTCAGCCCAGTATATGCTCAAATGGCATAAATACTGGGCACAGGGAGCTCTGCAAAATCAAGCTGGTTTCTGGTTTGTTTGGTTTTTTTTTCAGATATCTAAAAATGAATTTGCTTTGAGAAAATTTAGAACCTTAGCTCTCCAAATTTTTTCCAGCATTTTTTGAGCTATAATTGACAAAATTTCAATATATTTAAAATGTACATGATTTTGATATATGTATACACTGTGAAAGGATTCCCACCTTTGATACATCCATCACTTCACTTGTTTCCTATTTTTTGGTAAGAACACAAGTTCTAATCTCTTGGCAAATTTCAATTATACAATCCAGTATTATCAACTCTAGTCACCATTTAACTCTCCAAATTTGAGTACAATGGGGGAAAGGCACATTTTAAAAGCCATAAAATATTCAAATGAGAGGCAAATCTTATATTTCTCAATACATTCATGTTGAAGTACTCAGTTCAGTTCAGTCACTAGTCGTGTCCGACTCTTTGTGACCCCACGAACCGCAGCACTCCAGGCCTCCCTGTCCATCACCAACTTCCGGAGTCCACCCAAACCCATGTCCATTGAGTCGGTGATGCCATCCAACAATCTCATCCTCTGTCATCCCCTTCTCCTCCTGCCCCCAATCCCTCCTAGCATCAGGGTCTTTTCCAATAAGTCAGCTCTTCACATCAGGTGGCCAAAGTATTGGAGTTTCAGCTTCAAAATCAGTCCTTCCAATGAACACCCAGGACTGATCTCCTTTATGATGGACTGGTTGGATCTCCTTGCAGTCCAAGGGATTCTCAAGAGTACTAAGTAGTTTCAAATTCCACTATGAGAATAATTACTGAAAGAAATTGCACATCTGTTGATTTGAGAACTAGAGAATTTCAGGTACCTTCTCATCTTCAGCCTAACTTTTAAGTAGAACAACTTCCAGACCAACAGTTTGCCATATTATAATGCACTCATTCATCTTCTTTCAGTAAAACAGTTTAAATATATTTTATAAATTAAATGCACATACATTGCAGGTTTATATACTTATAAATGAGCAAAAAAAGAAAAACTTCAGTGCAAATCTAGAACTTGAAGGAATAACATAGTAAACATATTTTCAGATTAGTTTATTGAATTTCCTTATTTATAGCAGTTGTATTATTATTTAAGGGTATTCAAAGAAGGAAATCTGGATCAGAAAGAATGGATAAATAACAAGGTCCTACTATATAGCACAGGAAACTAATATCCTGTGCCAATCCATAATGAAAAAGAATATAAGAAAAGAATTTATATATATACACATAAGTGAACCACTGTGCTCAGTCTCTGTGGGGTCTCTGGGTCCTGGTAAACACAAGGTTTGTTTGAGTCCTCTAAGCATCTCTGGCGGGTAAGGGGTTTGATTCTAAATGTGATTTTCCCCTCCTACTGTCTCGCTGGGGTTTCTCCTTTGCTCTTGGACATGGGGTATCTTTTTTTGGTGGGATCCAACATTCTCCAGTTCAATAGTTGTTGAGCAGCAAGTTGTAGTTTTGGAGTTCTCACAGGAGAAGATAAGCACACATTCTTCTACTCCACCATCATCCAGCTCCTCCTAACAGAAGCAGAGGTGGCAAGAATACACAGAAGAACTATACAAAAAAAGATCATGACCCAGATAACCACAATGGTGTGATCACTCACCTAGAGCCAGACATCCTGGAATGTGAAGTCAAGTGGGCCTTAGGAAGCATCACTATGAACAAAGCTAGTGGAGGTGATGGAATTAAAGTTGAGCTATTTCAAATCCTAAAAGATGATACTGTGAAAGTGCTGCACTCAATATGCGAGCAAATTTGGAAAACTCAGCAGTGGCCACAGGACTGGAAAAGGTCAGTTTTCATTCCAATCGCAAAGAAAGGCAAAGCCAAAGAATGTTCAAGCTACCACACAATTGCTCACCTCACACACTAGCAGGGCTTCCCTGGTGGCTCAGAGGTTAAAGCATCTGCCTGCAATGCGGGAGACCTGGGTTCGATCCCTGGGTCAGGAAGATCCCCAGAGAAGGAAATGGCAGCACACTCCAGTATTCTGGCCTGGAGAATTCCATGGATGGAGGAGCCTGGTGGGCTACAGTCCATGGGGTCACAAAGAGTCGGACACAACTGAGCGACTTCACTCACACACTAGCAAAATAATGCTCAAAATTCTCCAAGTCAGGCTTCAACAGTATGTGAACCGTGAACTTCCAGAAGTTCAGCTAGATTTGGAAAAGGCAGAGGAACCAAAGCTCAAATTGTCAACATCCATTGGATCATCAAAAAAGCAAGAGAGTTCCAGGAAAACATCTACTTCTGCTTTATTGACTATGCCAAAGTTTTGACTGTGTGGATCACAACAAACTGTGGAAAATTCTGAAAGAGATGGGAATACCAGATCACCTGACCTGCCTCCTGAGAAATCTGTATGTGCAGGTCAGGAAACAACAGTTAGAACTGGACATAGAACAAAAGACTGGTTCCAAATCAGGAAAGGAGTATGTCAAGGCTGTATATTGTCACCATGTTTATTTAACTTATATGCAGAGTACATCATGCAAAATGCTGGACTGGGTGAAGTACAAGCTCGAATCAAGATTTCAGGGAGAAATATCAATAACCTCAGATATACAGATGACACCACCCTTATGGCAGAAAGTGAAGAACTAAAGAGCCTCTTGATAAAAGAGGAAAGTGAAAAACCTGGCTTAAAACTCAACATTCAAGAAACTAAGATCACGGCATCCAGTCCCATCACTTCATGGCAAATAGATGGGGAAACAATGGAAATAGTGAGAGACTTTATTTTTTTGGGCTCCAAAATCACTGCAGATGGTGACTGCAGCCATGAAATTAAAAGAAAGACGCATGCTCCTTGGAAGAAAAACTACGAACAACCTAGACAGCATATTTAAAAGCAGAGACATTACTTTGCCAACAAAGGTCCATCTAGTTAAAGTTATGGTTTTTCCAGTAGTCATATATGGATGTGAGAGTTGGACTATAAAGAAGGCTGAGCACCGAAGAATTGATGCTTTTGAACTGTGGTGTTGGAGAAGATTCCTGAGAGTCCCTTGAACTGCAAGAAGATCCAACCAGTTAATCCTAAAGGAAATCAGTCCTGAATATTCATTGGAAGGACTGATGCTGAAGCTGAAACTCCAATACTTGGGCCATCTGATGTGAAGAACTGACTCATTTGAAAAGACCCTGATGCTGGGAAAGATTGAAGGTAGGAGGAGAAGGGGACAACAGAGGATGAGATGATTAGATGGCATCACAGACTCGATGGACATGAGTTTGAGTAAGCTCCAGGAGTTGGTGATGGACATGGAAGTCTGGTGTGCTGCAGTCCATGGGGTCACAGAGTCAGACACGACTGACCGACTGAACTGAATTACCGTGCTATAAAGCAGAAATTAGTTCAACATTGTAAATCAATTATAATTCAATTTTTAAATATCTGAATCAGATAAAACCTAATTTATATCTTTATAAACTATCAGTTATAGCATCTAATAATAATAACTAATATGTATTAAGGACTTTCTCTGCATAAGAATTATTTAAATACACTATGGTCATTATGCAACTATTTTCACAACTCTCTGAGGAGATGTTATTAACAGTAGATATTTGCAAACATAATCTAAGACTTAAAGAATTCTTAATTTGCCTGAAGTCATAAAACCAGTGAACAGTGCAGGGAAAGTTATCAGTTAGTGTTAACTTTAAAGACACCACTCTATAGTACCCATCAGGTGTTGGTATAACTCTTATAAACATACAGCTGTAGAATTGTACATACTGCCTTCTCTTGGCTGATATACAATTTAACCCACCAATTTCTCATGATGGGAAAATTTATGTCTTCCTATCCTCGGCCTTCAAGAGGAAGAGACACTAATTGAAAAATTAGCTAGCTGTAAAGGTAGTGGCAGTCTAGAACTAAAGTGTAGAAAAGGATCGTTAGATTTAAGGATACCATTTAAAAGGAATTTAGCAGAAAATTTACACTTGGGACTAACAGGCTAGTGTTAAGAGTATAAACTAGATTAATTAGAAATGTGGTTCCCAATAGGGAAGGCACTTAGGTGATGCTTGGGCAAAAAGGAATATTGACTCTGAGGTTTAAATGGAGAACATCTCAGTAGATTGTTCAAATAATTCTAGAGCTAATTCCAGAACTTATATTGTATCCATTATGGCCATCTTTGATGATATAAATTGTCTATAGAGAATTTCAAGAGTTCTGTTATATGTTCCTCTAAGACATCTTAAATTCTTTACACAAAATTCAATTTTATAGACAGATAATTATTTAAAGACAGATACACTGATGAAGATGTATTCAAATTCACTAATAAATCTTTAGGCATAAAATATTTATAATTATTTAGGTCATTAGGCTAACACTGACAACACACAGAGAGAGTGGTGTTTTGAGACATGACCACATCTTCAATGTAAGTGGTTGGCCTTCCAGGTCAACTACTTAAGAGTGCATATCAGCACAAGTCCTTGGAGAAGCAGATGTCAAGATGGAATTATATGCTGAAGAGAGTTAGCAGAGGAAGACCCTATCACGGACAAAGAGGAGGAGGCAGAGCAGACAGGCAGTCTTCAGAAGGAGGACCGGTTAGGGAGAGCCTCAGAGCAGTTCTAAGAATGTCTCCACCAGGCTGATGGGGAACTGAAGCCATGACTCAGAGGAATCCCATGTCCTGGAGGAACAGACCTGCACTAGTACCTGCAGAGAGTTCACTTCTCAACTGAGAGCACCTAGAGAAAATGCAGCTTTGGCAGGAATGGACTGGGGAATGCAGAGGGGCAAGCCCAAGCTGTCAGTCAACCAGGAGCTGAGCTGCGTGTTTCCATGGCTGTTTCAAAAAGCGGCATTTATATAAATATAAACAGCTCAGTTGGTAAAGAATCTGTCTGCAGTGCAGGAGACCTGGGTTCGAATACTCCAGAATACTCCAGTATTCTGGCCTGGAGAATTCCATAACTGTATATAGTCCATGGGGTCGCAAAAGCGTCTGACATGACTGAGCAACTTTCACTTACTTAAACATTTATATAAATATACATACAGGTATATATATATACTTGTATATATAATTTCATTTTTCATTGTGTTTTTACATTATATATGTGTGTGTGTGTATATATATATGCTACTGCTACTGCTAAGTCACTTCAGTCATGTCTGACTCTGTGCAACCCCATCCCTGGGATTCTCCAGGCAAGAACACTGGAGTGGGTTGCCATTTCCTTCTCCAATGCATAATTATCTAATAATTATATACATAATTATCTCTATGTTAAAAAGTAGGAGTCACAAGAGATGCTGGTCAGGAAGATCCCCTGGAGTAGGAAATGGCAACCCACTCCAGTATTCTTGCCTGGAAAATTCCTTGGACAGAGGAGTCTGGCTGTCTGTAGTCAATGGGGTCGCAAAGAGTCAGACACAACTGAGCAACTGAGCACACACACATTAAAAAAATGTATAATCATTAAGACTAGTTCTGTTTACAGGGCTCAAACTGTCATGACACTTGCATCTTTCTCTCATTTTCACGCTTGGTGGTTTAGTCACTAAGTCGTGTCCAACTCTTACAACCTCACGAACTGTAGCCCACCAGGCTCCTCGGTCCATAGGATTTTCCAGGCAAGAGTACTGGAGTGGGTTGCCATTCCCTTCTCCAGCGGATCTTCCCAACCCAGGAATCAAACCTGGGTCTCCTGCACTGCAGGCAGATTCTTAACCGACTGAGTTATGAGGGAAGCCCTTCTCAAAGCCTTGTTTTCATAGTTGTGATGAATCTCCAACTTTCTGCCACAGCATGTCGAGTGCAGCTGACATCACAGGTGAAGAGGCAACTCAGTCACTGACATTTTCCTGGAGAAAACTGCCATCTTCGCTCCCCATGTCTTTCAGGCATGAATTTGGAGCTCTAGATCCCCTCTCCTCTTCTTTCTACTTCCATTTCACTCTTCGGCAGAAATAAAAGTACTCTAAGTCTATTACCAACCCCCTAAAAAAATGTGGAGAAAAAGAAATTTTGAAAGAAACCTCCTTTTTAATCTATTTTCAGCCTGCTTTAATTTGTCTGTCAAAAGAAGAGAGATGAGATTTATACTGCTGATTCCAAGATGTTGTATGAAGTGGTAAATATCAGTGCTAGAGTTTGGATTTAAATAGGCTTAGGTTTGAATGTCAGTTCAGTGGCATATGAATTATGTGACATGGGACAAGTTTCTTATTATCTTTCTTCACATGTAAGATGGGCATAAAATATTACCTTATAGAAGTGTCAAGAGGATAAGAAATAATTTATGTAAATAACCCTGGGACATTACCACATTCTGAGTAAGTACTCAGTAAACTTCCTTGCTGTTAAAAGATCATTAATTTTTTCATGAAAAAATTTCAAAATTATGGGAGCTGATGAATAGTAAGCAACACTTAAAGACATGACACCTTCCTGGAAATTTTTCTCCAAAACATAAAAAGTCAATCTGTATTCTTAGTCCATTCTAATTTTGTTATTTATGAGCATTTTTATCTTAATAGCAAAAACAACAGAAATATTTAAGCACATATTCGCATTAAGACTTATGGTTTGCAAACACAGTTGAAATGGAACCATTCCTTTCATTCCCCACTCTAAGGAAAAAAATGAAAAACTATCTTGAGCAAATTATGTATAAAACAGTGGCAAGGTCTGTCGGGCAGTAACAGTGCTTTCTTCCTAAAAACAGTGGTTCTCACCCAGTGTTTAGACTCATGAGGAATTGGCTCTAAAATTAGAATTACATCCTGATTCTGTGATAGAACTTTTGAAAAATGACTCTCAGTTTGGAAATTACATTTGAAAGAAAGGGTGAATGTCATAGCTTTAATGTTTGCTTACTATTTTTATCTAGCCATGGGCAATAATATTTCCAGATACCCAAATGACAAAATAGATAGAAATTTGATCAAATTTAGAGAGAATAGTTCAACAGAACAATTAAAACACATTACTCATCTTACATGAATTGTATTTAATACTGTATTCAATTTGAGAATTGTAAAATAGCATAAATCCTAAATATAAAAACAACCAACCCCACTTATGCTTCTCAGCACTCAGATCACATATAAGCATGAAAATGTGCTCTGGGAAGATCAAATTTCCCATCTAGTTGTCTAAAGGACATTAACCCTCCATTATTTATTGGGTCTATAATAAAAGAAATTCCTGCATGGTCCCCAAAAAGAAAAAAAAATTGTCATGGTTCCCAGGGAGAAAAAAATAAAAAGCAAGGATTATCCTTGAAAGCAAAGAAGAGAATAGATTTTTTGTCTTTTTTTTTTTTTTTTAACCAAGTTGTCAGAGGAGTTGCCATGGGCACCAGTGGGGGCCTCAGTTTAAATGTCAGATTTCTCTTCAACTACTGTCTTTTTAGCATTTTTTCTTTGTTACTCTGTTTTCTCCTCCATCTTATTTTTTTTCAGGATTTAAATAAACATTTTTTTTTTGTTTTAGTATTCTTGAAGTACCTTTTTTTAGTCCCCAAAAGACAAAAAAAAGTTTTGCATTTAAGTGAGTAGATCATTGCTGCATTGCACCCATATTTACATGATGTAACAGAAGTGAAAGCATTTAAATCATATAGAGGTATCCAAACACAGCAGAGTAGGGTTAGTCACTAGAAATAACAGAATTTAACCACCTTAGCTATCATTACACAGAATGCTACTGTATGGCATATGGTGTATTCCATTATTTACTTGATAGAGTGTGTGTGTATGAGAGAGAGAGAGAGAGAAATAAGGAAGTACCCATGAAAAGGCAAATGAGAAAGTTAAAAATCTTATTCTTGACTTCCCTGCAAGTCCAGGGGATTGGATTGTGGCACCTCCTCTGCAAGGGACACAGATTCAATCCCTGGTTGGGAAACTAGGATTCCACATGTCACGTGGCACTGCCAATAAATAAATAAATAAAAATTTAAAACTAAGTTACTGGCTTAAAAAAAAAAATCTTATTCTTAAGGGCAAGACTGGTGTGGGCTAGTCACAGTGAGTATTTAAACTCACTTAGCTTACATCCAAGTTTAAAAGTTTAAATCTAAGTTTTTAAAAATGGTATTAGAAAATCAAGTTGCCTGATCTGACAGGAGCAAACAGAAATGACTATTTTTATTCTTCAGGAAAATGGATTGGCAAGTTGATTTGGTTCCGAGGTTTCATTGTCTAGAAAGCAAAACCAAATTCAACTGTCTGTCTGCCCTGGGCTTTTACTCCTCCCGTTTGAAAAGCTGGGCATTCACATTTTGCATACTTTTTGCTAGTGTTAACATGCAAATAAACATACTGACCGCAAGCAGCTTCATGAATAGGGAAGGCCGGCAAGTGGAGGGATTTATATCTCTGCCGATAGGATTGTGTCAGGCACTATCCTGTGGGTCCCCAGCATGAGCGCCGCCATTTGCATAAGTGAAGGCCCTCTTCCCATTGGAGGGAAAAGGAGAAAGCTACATGTCTGTCAACTAAATGCCTGTGGGCTAATCACCACAGAAAAACCCATGGATTATGTGAGTGGATTTGAATAACCCTTCAGGAGAAGAGAGGTACAGAAGTACTGAGTAATCTATTTAAGTTCCCTACAGACCAGTCTCACGGCTGTTTACTTCCTACTTAAACAGTTGAAAGTCCTCAAATTAAGAGACTTTTAGGTTTCATTGCTATAGGACAAATTAGACTGGTAAACTGTGGAAACTGGATGGTTTCACAACTTCAAGGAAAATGGCTTAACGTGAGTAATTCCTCAGTAAAACTAACAATATATCATAAACCACAGAGCAGCAGTTAAAATACTACTCTCTTAATAGTGATAAACTGCTATTGTACCATATATCAGAAAACTGCTTTGCAAAGTATACAGCCATATGAAGCTTTCATTTCTCCAGGCAGGAAGTAAAGTAGGATCCAGCCAAGGGAGAGAAAAGAACTTGAGAAGAAGCCATTTTGAATTCCCTTCCTGCCAGAAGGAAGTCCTAGCAGAGTGATCATCCATTTTTATCTTTCCTTTTCTATCTTGTTTTACTAAGAAAGAAGCATCTTCTTACACATAAATAATTCAGAACTTTAGTCAAGTATGTATTGAAGGCTATGCTGTGAGCTGTGTTGCAAGTAAAAGAGAAAAATAAGACAAAGAGAGAAACAAGTGTGAAAACTTGAAAGCAGGAAAATCTAGAACTAAATGTAGAGCTGTGCTGTATAGATCATCAAAAGCTACAGGACTTCCCATATGGGGGACTGTCTGTCAAGGTAGAAGCGGTTCAGTGGCTTCAAGGCAGTAATGGGATAAGGCATAGGGCCTAAAGCTGTGTGTCCACATACTTGACTATTTACATTTAAATTTACATATAAGTAAAGATAAAATTTAAATATGAGTTCCTCACTCACAACATGTGGCTATGCAGCTACGGAACATTTCCATCATGCCAGAAAGTTCCACAGCAGAATCCTGAAGGATGTGTTTGATTTGATGTAGTGAAAAGGCCAGATTTGCACTTTCTAGCATGGGAACTATGAGTAAACACAGAAAAGTGGAAAGGAATGTGACATTAAGTTCCTGGGCAAAGGAAAAGACTAGATTGACGGGACAAGAAATTTCTATATTGGAAAGTGAAGGGGAAAAAATACAAGAAAGACTTCACCTAAAGGCAGACAGACGTAGAGAACAAGGAATCAACATGACAGAAGCTGTATTTAGGGATGAGGATTCAGACAGCAGTGTGATTGGATCAGGGAAGGAAGCATCTAAAGATCCGGAGATTTCTTCTGGGGCTGCCCCTATAACCCCCTGTGCAAAGATGATGGTTTACACCAGAGGAGTGAAAATAAATGGGAGGAAAAGGATAAATGCTTTTTAATTCTTAAGAAAAATCATCTCCAGAAATTGGGAGTGGGGAAAACAGAAAATGGGGAGAGGTAGTACACAATCACTTCAAATTAATGAGTGTCTAGGAGAACTGTAAGCTTTCAAAACAGATGTAGGAATGTGCTTGTGGTCCTCAGTCCTTCACTCCCTCTTTTGAGCCCATGAGCCCCCACATTTCACTTTCACACTTTCCAAAGTGATGATTTCACACCTCCCCTCTTGTATTGACATTCCTCTGCCTCTGCATCCTTCTCCATCAACTGATGATCTTGTCTCTCACTTCTCTGGGAAAATAGAAGACATCATGTGGATCTCCTCCTTCCTCCCACAGGCAGCCAGCTGCTTTATGCCCCAGCCACACTCTTCCTTTTTTCCTCTCAGTGGAGAAAGTGACCCTCCTCCTCTCCAAGGCTGGCTCTGGAGCCCTCCTCCTACTCACTCAAAGTGAAGTTACCTCTCCTCTCACTCTTATTGATCTCCTCCTCTGGCTTCATTCCTGCAGCGCAGAGACAACGTGCTGGGTTATGAACTTGACCATTCCTTTCCTCCGCATTGTCCACCAGCCAACTGCTGGATGATACTGATCCTGATCCTCACCTTCAGCTTCAAGGTGGAAGCAACTCCAGTAATGGTCTTCCCCTACACACAGCTACTGATTTGGAGAGAGGCAGGAAGTCTGATTCTGGCCATTTAGAAATGTCCGTGCACATTGTGATCAATTATGCTGATCCAATCAGAGTGAATGGCAGGACTTCTGTTTCCTGTCACTCTGGTCTGTATGCTGTAAAGACATGAAAGCCAGAACTACTGATATTTTGCTATTATAATAAAAGCTGAAACTGAGTATAAAGAAAAATGTCAAGAACTGTAGAACTGAGAGATGCAGAAAAATACAGTTGGAATCCTTAATTCTGGATGTTTTCAGTTACATGAATCATTCCAATTTTTGCTTTTAGAGCTTAAGCCAACTTGAATTGGAATTTCTGCCACTTACAGCCAAAAGCAAGGTAACTAGTGCATAAAGTATCTCCAATTCAAATGCATCTTTCCTTGACCTCTTGTCCCCCTGTAGTTTTGCTCCTCAATGTCAGCTATTTGGACTCCCCTTTAATATTCTACAGAACTGTAGTTACCATCAGCACCAATTACTCCATGTGAAATCCAAAAATCACTTCTTTTGATTCATTTTGCTTGATTTATCAACTGCATTCCAGAATTCAACAGAATCAACAGTTCTATCACAAAATATTTTTCCCTCCGTCTTCAATGAAACAATATCCTTTTTTATTTTCTCCAGGCACACACTATCAGGATTCAGTTGAAAAAAAATAGAAATCACTTTAGCACATAAAAGATAAACAGATGTAATACAGGAAATTAGGTGCTGTGCAAATGATGGAGAGGTTGGAGGCTCAGGTTCTCTCTAAGTCCTGAGATGATTCCCAGAATAATGCTTCAGAGTCACCACACTCAGGACTTTGGATAATCAGAAAGTCATCCTGGAATTCTTGTGTCCAAGAATATATGTTTTAACCCATAAATATCACCATCATCCTCTTATTTTCTTTATCCAAAACCCTAGGAATCAACCTCGAGTTCTCTCTTCTTCTTCTTTCTCTGTATCCAATGAATTAACACATCAGTCAATCTACCTCCCAAATAAATCCTGCATCTACCATTTTCCATCATCTCTGCCACCAGCATCCTCCATAATTTTTCATCTAGGCTATGCACAGAGCCTCTTACCTGATCATTCTGGATCAGCTATTTCACTCATGCTCTGCATAATATCCAGAATGGGCATCTTACAATCAATATCAAACCATACAACTTTCTTGCCCAAAGTCCTATAGCAGTCCTATATTCAGTTACACCACCAATAAAATCCCAGTTTCTTATCCTCTGCGTGAACTAGTTCTGCTCTATCTATCTAACCTTCTCATATCTTTCCCCTTTGTCTATGGTCCTCCACACACACTTGCCTCTTCATTTTCTTAGGACATACCAACCTGACCCCACATTAGGGCACTCACTTTCCCTCTGCTCAGAAGATGCTTCTCTCAAGATATTCACAGAGCTGTCACCAGATCGTTCAGCTTTCAGCAGTTTCATAGAATGGTCTCTAACTGCCAGATCTGATTTCCCTCCCACTCTGCATCCCATCACCCTATTTATTGTCTTTATTGCAACCTCACCATTGGAAATTCTCCAACTTATTGTCTACTGTCTATTAATTCCAAGAAAGCAAGGACTGGTTTGGCATCCTCTCCTCCACATCTAGCAGCTCATACAGTAGACACTCCATAAATGTCTGTTGTATGCTTGATTGAATTCTTGGCAAACAGCCTCAAACTAAATAAGAATCCCAGATGTAGCTTAGAATCCCAGATGTAGATTTACCCGGGATCATGCTGTCTGAGAGGTAGCACAGTTCAGTTCAGTTCAGTTCAGTGGCTCAGTCGTGTCCGACTCTTTGTGACCCCACGAATCACAGCACGCCAAGCCTCCTTGTCCATCACCAGCTCCCGGAGTTTACCCAAACCCATGTCCATTGAGTCGGTGATGACATCCAACCATCTCACCTCTGTCATCCCCTTCTCCTCCTGCCTTCAATCTTTCCCAGCATCCGGGTCTTTTCAAATGAGTCAGCTCTTTGCATCAGGTGGCCAAAGTATTGGAGTTTCAGCTTCAGCATCAGTCCTTCCAATGAACACCCAGGACTGATCTCCTTTAGGATGGACTGGTTGGATCTCCTTGCAGTCCAAGGGACTCTCAAGAGTATTCTCCAACACCACAGTTCAAAAGCATCAATTGGAGGTAGCACAATATACTGACAAAACTTCTCATTCCTCTGTGGGGATGGTACTCTCTTCTGCAATAGGTGTGGGGACAGCCAGAGTCCAGAATGGCAAGTTAAAACTAGGGAAATCTACCACTTACTACTAAGATCTGAGGAGAAGGGAAGCTGTATCCTTTCATATTTGAGAAAAGTATTAGCCAACATTATTCTGATTTCCAAAGTTCACTGATAATAGAAGATTGTTTAACTTATAAACCAACTCCATGATATCACAGAGGCCTACACAAAATAAACCAGAGTCTTTCTAGCATTTGGAAACTCTTTAAATTACAGAAAGTTATCCTCTAACTATAATGCAAAAGAATGAAAATTATCCTAAGTGATTCCTGAAAGAGGTAAGTATAAATTTGAAAAAATATAATGTTTAGAAGCTTAGAAAACCAAATGACTTTGCAAAGAGTTCTAGATGTGGGGTGTGTTAGAAAGACAGGAGATCTTACATTTTAAGAATTACCACCATATTTGATAAGGAAGACTAAAACCTCTTGGAAAGACTGGTTCTTAGTCTGGATTGGTGGCATTTCAGAAAGCCTCCAAATGTAAGTGAACTGGCTAGCAAGAAGAGGAGTACTTCCAGAAACTTCACCATATTTAGGGAACAGTAATAGCTCCTGATGAGAGGAAAATTGGGCTTCCCTAGAATACATCAACCAACAATCAGTGTTGGATTGGTTGTGTTTCAGAAAAAATCCTAACTTGGATTAGCAGACAGACAACAGAATGCTTTCATTCCTAGGGCCCAGTTTTAATTAGAATAATATTAATATTACTTCCTACTTGTGTGTGCATTGATATTTTCTGTACAAATTCATGGTGTTAACATAATTTGTTTCAATCAGTAATATGTTTCACCTAATTCCTTTTATTTATAGCATATCATAATGACTATTATGATCCTTAAAATGACTACCAAAAATTGTACATTTTTATTTACTCTTCTCAAAACTAAAGATAACTAAGACTTTGCTTCCTCTCAACTATCAAGCTTCCTTACTCTACAAGGAGATTGATGTAATTGTTAATTACATTTTCTCCTTTGCCTTTATATATATCTCTGTAATTATTTTTCTTTCTCTTAATTTAAATATATTTGACATGTCACGTGAAAATTTAAGGTATTAATATGCTAATTTGATGCATTTATATATTTTAATGTGACTGTCACTGTAGTGATAGTACCTCTGTATCTTTCTTTATCTTTCTCTTGCTTTCATTTCTTTTTCTTTCTGAGTTAAAGTTTCTTTTCTTTCCAAGATTAAGTTCTACTCTTTCTGGGTCCTAGATATCCTCCCATATTTTCATGAACCTCTGCCTTTCAATTACTGTTTCCTTTTCTGGAGTACTCTGTCTCTTGTTTACTCATGTTTTCAAAGGTCCAGAGAATACTTAATGGAACTTCCAGCCAAACTGATCTCTAAAGACAGCAAGGCACTGCCTGAACAATTAGAAGTATTTATTGCAAAAGTTAGCTTAGGTTTCTGTGCATAACTACTCATATAATTAGCAAGATATAAAGTGGCAATCTTCCATGAAGTAGACAGCACCCTCAAGTAAATATAAAAACACTTCTTAGCATTGGAATCTCTTTCTAGAATTTAAGGATCACTTTTTCTCAAAATGACAACATATCTCAACATTTTAATCTCTCACGAGTAAGCTAACAGCCCTCACACCACCACTTGAGACAGTCTAAGCTTCAATGTTTTTCAAATGCCTTTGAAAAGAAAAGTTGGTTTTATCCAAACTCACTAGACTACTTTATCATTAATCTTCCCAATACATGATTTTTAATCCATTTAGGTCTTAAAATTTTTTACCCACACCAATGAATTAAAACTAACAAATATTAAGACCTTTTGTCAAGCCTTAATTCAATTGATTCTGTAGCCACTGATATTATTCCCTATGTGAAGTCGCTCAGTCGTGTCCGACTCTTTGCTACCCCACAGACTGTAGCTTACCAGGCTCCTCCATCCATGGGATTTTCCAGGCAAGAATACTGGAGTGGGTTGCCATTTCCTTCTCCAGAGGATCTTCCCGACCCAGGGATCGAACCCAGGTCTTCCACATTGTAGGCATACGCTTTACCGTCTGAGCCACCAGGAAAGTCCTATAAATTCTCTTATATGAATTCAATGATTACACATTCTTGATTTCCCCCATACCTCTTTGACCCTTCCTTAAAAGTGGGAAACCCTCAGGAAAGTATTCTCCAAACATTCATGCTCAGTGCTCATATGGTCCCGTGTCGGAGGAGTTCCAGAGTTCTACCCAGATTCCCGAAATCGCTTCTAAGCTCAGGCCCACGGTTTCAGGAGGCTCTCTTCCTCCTTCACTTCAAAGCTACATGCTCTCTCCTCCTTAAGGACGTGATGTCCTTTAAAAGCAAAGTCTCCATGGGAAGATGAGACTTATCTCTAAGGATTCAGAGAGTCAGAGTATAGAGGAAAAACTAGACACCATGTGAAATATCACAGGAGGGCACCTGTACGAATGACTTGAAGTCTCAGTGAATTATATTTTCAATTGCTTTATTTAAAAACTTTATAAAACTTGGATCAGTCTAAAAACGGAAGGTTTTATAAGAAATTTTAGAGTAATTTGTATTGGATATTTAATAAGGATATACCTATTGCTGCCATTAAACACAGAATTTGTGACTTTTTCTTGCATCAATAATTTGTTTCTAATAAAATTGGAATATTGTAGTCTCAATAAGATTGATTAAATAACAATACCTTTAATTTATATGTCATATATCAGATATGTCATATATCAGATGGTTGGATGGCATCACCAACTCAATGGATGAGTTTGAGCAAGTTCTGGGAGATGGTGAAGAACAGGGAGGCCTGGTGTGCTGCAGTCCACTGGGTCACAAAGAGTTGGACTTGACTGAGTGACAACACCACAAATATTGGATAAAATTATGAATTCATATTAGCATTTTCTTTTCCTTTACCTTGAGGAGGCAATAATTTCTTAGCAAACAAAACAGCATTAATCATAAAGAAAAGAATGCTGTATTAAATGTCATTAAAGTTGAGAACCTTTTTAATAGTGAAGTTCTGTTCATCAAAAATACCATTGAGAGATTGAAAAGACAAGCCACACACTAAAAGAACATATTTACAAAATCTTCTACAATATTTACAGAATTATGCAAGGGACTCTTGTCCTGCTACACAGCTCAAAATGAAAAGGCAAGCTTGTCTAAGATGGCACATCTCATCATCCATAGAGCATGATCTTTAGATTTAAATGAGGATTCAAGTGGAATTACCTCTGTTCCACAAGAACAGAATGATCATGAAGATCACATTATCAGCAGAAACTAAAGGGCATTATCTGGCCTTTAGGTTTGAATCCTAGTGAAATATTACAGTGTCACACTTGGTACATGTATTTATTATTTTAGACGAAAAAAAGATACTAAGTGGAATAGCTGCTACACGTTTCCTGTTGCTATAACACGGTAGAATTCCAGTATATTTTATTCAAAACAATTATTATTAACTTTCCTAGTAAGTGCAATTCAGACACGAGATGTTCAGATGGAATATGGGTGAGAAGAACTATTAGTTTTGCCTGAATTGCTCTTTCTTTTGTTTCTTGGACTATTACCTTTTATGGTGGCTATTAACATATTCTAACCCTGCATTCTCAGTAAGTCTTTTATTTTTAATAGTTACATTTTTTAACTTACATAAGCTTTCATTTATACATTTTCAGTAATCATCTCCTAGTAGTATCAGACTGTTAGTTAAGCAGGAATCTACTGCTTGAATAATTTTCCTGTCACTAAGGCTCCAAAACTGCCCTAACCTAAAAAACTACAAAAAAAAAAAAAAAAAAAAAAGACTGAAAAAACTAAGTTTCTGGTGCTACAAACTTCAGCCATCAAAGACCATTCATACAATCACCACTTGAGATTCTGTGGCTAAATTCCTCTTTTTAAGACTAAAGTCCTCTGAACTCATAACTGAATGTAAGGACTATTAGTTTTTATTCTTATTTGTACACACCTATCATTGAGTATTAATTAACATTACAAAGTTATAAAACTAACTCATCAAATAAATCATGCACACAACAAAGTTATACCTTAATCCTAGAATGAAAATAACAGTCTAAACCTCTTATTTTATTCTCTTTATATCACATTTCTTTCTCCCAGTCCCAGCACTTCTCCTCAAAGTTGTCCCACCACCCCTCACCTGAAGCATTTCTTCACATTTACTTAGGAGTACAGATACCTGGTTCTAAAAAGTTCTTTCCAGTCAAGATTCAAAACTAAAGAACAAGTGAAATTGAATTTAATAGACATTAAAAATTGAATTTCACAAGTGGTCCAGACTTTTTAAAAAAAATAACACATTAAAAAGATAATTTCTTCCCTCTTCTCCCTAGAAACCATCCAAAATAAGAAGAAAAATAAATGAATGCAAATTCCAGCTGCAATAGAAGATTTCTACAAACCAAAACTACACAATTTGATAAAGCATTCTTAAATGCAGAGGTCTACTGGGGTACACGGTGACTCATGAGAGAATGTCTCAAATCATAAGACTCTAAGTAAGAGGAGCAATTGACATATAAGATCAACAATGGCTTGTTTGGAACAAGAACAGAGACACAAGGATGTGAGGGAGCCTGAAAGTAAAGTGAAAGTCGCTCAGTCGTGTCCGACTCTTTGCGACCCCATGGACTAAACAGTCCGTGGGATTCTCCAGGCCAGAATACTGGAATGTGTAGCCGTTCCCTTCTCCAGGGGATCTTCCCAACTCAGGGATCAAACCCAGGTCTCCCTATCAGCTAAGCCACCAGGGAAGCCCTGAGGGAGCCTAGATCCAGTTTACCAAAAAATTTTGAGAAGCAGAGAAGATGGCACTAAACGAGGATCCACATAGCCAACCAGATCTGCATAAAGGACCAGTCAGTTGGACAGGAGAGTTGAGGAAAAATAAAAGTGAAAAAAAACTACTTACAAACATAACTACATATCATGGGAGAGTTTCTGCTAGTAGGAGTACAGTCTTGGCCTCATCTCCACACAGACATTTTGCAAAGAACTGATACATAAAAGTGTATCTCATTCAAAAGAGAGTATTAATTAAAGAGAAAGCAAAGTAGATCTAGTATGAAGATTAAAAGATTAGGAAAGAAAGGAAACAGACAGAAAATTCAAGCAAAATATATTATTCCCCAATTGTTATCACATTACATCATAAATTTATTTAAAGTTGCAACTTTGCCATTTGCAGCAACATGGATGGACCTAGAGACTATCATACTGAGTGAAGAAAGTCAGATAAAGAAAGACAAATATTATATGATATCACTCGTATGTAGAATCTAAAAAACAATACAAATGAATCTATATACAAAGCAAAAAGAGACTCACAGACATAGAAAACTAAAGGAGAAAGGAAGGGGAGGGATAAATTAGGAGTATGGGATTAACAGATATAAACTACTGTACATAAAATATATAATAAGAATTTACTGTATGGCCCAGGGGACTATATATCTTATAATAATTTATAATGGAAAATAACATTAAATATAAATATATTTATAACTGAATCACTTCACTGTACACCTGAAACTGATGCATCACACATCAACTATACATCAACCAAAAAACAAAATAAAAAGAATAAACAGGATAATATCAATAATAAGAACAGAATGGAAACTTGCTGTCTAGATACTGAAATATGTCATAAAAACCATAGCATTTTCATAAAACCTTAAGAATGTGTGATATTTATCCATGACTGGAAAAAACAAATCAATAGAAGAGAGATGAAAAATACAGAATTAGATCTAATATGTACGTGAATGTAGTATGATAAAAACAGCATTTCAAATGGGGAAGATGGGTTATTTAACAAAGAATTTTCAGACAACTTGGGAGACATATAGAAAAAAAATCAAGATTTATCCCTAACCCATGTATTACACAAAATAAATTCCAAATAGATCAAAGATTTAAAAATGAAATTACCTTGCTTCTGCTCAGTCACTTCCAACTCTTTGCGATCCCATGGACTGTAGCCTGCCAGGTTCCTCTGTCCACGGGATTCTCCAGGCAAGAATACTGGAGTGGGTTGCCATTTCTTCCTCCAGAGAATCTTCCCAACCCAGGGATCCAACTCATGTCTCCTCTTCATTGCAGGCTTCTTCCCAGCTGAGCCACCGGGAAAGCCCAGAGATACCTAAAAATACTAAAAACAACATAAAATAATTAATAATCTCAGAAAAAGTAAGCCTTTCTGAGTGTGTTGCAAAACTCAGAAACTATAAAAAAATATTTAACTGCATGAAAATTTAAATTTTCTGCATGCAAAAATTATAAAAATCAAAAGACAAATGAAACACCGGAAAAAATGATAGCTTACAAAAGACTAAGTTACTTATATATAAGAATTTTGCAAATCAATAAAATAATAGTCTAATAGAAAAAATGAGCAAGGTAAAAAATAAAAAGGCAGTTTATGGGAAAGAAAACACAAATGGTTCTCAACATACGACAGGGAACCCAACTTATTTAATAATAAGAAAAACCAAAGTAAACTATAGATCCAAAGTACCATATATTTTACCTATGTATAGTCTCATCTAATTATATTTTTATCTAGTAGTAATTTCACAGCCTTTATCAAATTGTAAATTTTCAGACCCTTTATTTCAACAATTCTACTAGGAATCCATCCTACTGACTTCGTGACATAGGCGAGCAATGGAACATGCAGCAGGATGTTTATTATAACATTTATTGTATAAGATTGACAAAAATTGCCAAAATCTATACCAAATCTCTATCTTGAAGGTTGGTTAAATAATTGGTGGCATATTCCTAAAATGTATACTATGCAGACACTAAAAATATTGATTTTCTTAAACATTTGGTCTGGAAAAATTTCTAAGATACTCTGAAAAACAAGGTGTAAACAGGCAGAACGGTATGCAGGTTGTTACTATTACTGGTTGCAATTTATTGTATGTATACTTACTGTATATGTAATACAATATATGTGATCACATTATATATAATATAGTATAGGTAAATTATGTGAATAGTTACATATATGATGTATTCATAGTGATACATATGTACATATATGTAGGCTATATGCACACACAATATCATTCCGTTCAGCTCAATTCAGTCGCTCAGTCGTGTCTGACTCTTTGCAACCCCATGAATCGCAGCACACCAGGCCTCCCTGTCCATCACCAACTCCCGGAGTTTACACAAACTCATGCCCATCGAGTCAGTGATGCCATCCAGCCATCTCATCCTCTGTCGTCCCCTTCTCCTCCTGCCCCCAAGCCCTCCCAGCATCAGGGTTTTTCCAATGAATCAACCCTTCACACAATATCATTAGTATACACAAAACAACAGGTGCTATTGGTTGCCTTTGGAAGAAGTACTTTGTACTATTTGTATTACCTATGCCATGAATAATTAGCTGAATTTTTAGTTACAAATTTAGTTTTAATTAAACAGATATCATTGATGAAAGCTCTCTTCCCTTTAATTTCTCTTTCTTGGGTTCCTGCACTCTGTTCCCTCTGTGCATGAAGTGAGTAGCAAAATGTGAAGCTGGTTGGGATGACAAATAGTCTCTCTTAGGTAGAAAAAGATCAGATTCAGAAAAAAAATAGAGTCATAAAATTTGAAATATTTCCCAGCTAGCAGTCTGCCAATCTGTACATTTTTTTAAAAAATGAAAGGTGTTCCAGACTCCAAGGTCAGGATAAGACACAGAAAAGGAAAAAATGCTGGGAAATTTATGTTTGGTACAGATCCTTTTTTAATTTCTCTGGTTCTTTAAGCTGACACCCTGCACACATCAGCAGTACTTCCCAAGCCAAACTGCCTTCATTTCTGAAGAAAGAGAAGAAGGTGGGCCCTTCATTCCAAAATCTGCAGTCCCGCAGGCATCTCTATGGGGGTGACTGTATCTCTAGTTATTCTCCTTTATTACTGTAAGCCCAAATTGCAATTTAGCTTAATAACAGCCTTTAAATTAATATGAAGTGCTAGTTCCTGAAATTCTTGTTTTACTATGAATCAATTGTCAAACATAAAAGTTTTATCTTCCATAAATGCTAATAAGCATGTCATTCATATCAGTCCTAAGGCAGGCAAGTCAAATGAAAATCTAAACAATGTATTTGCAAAATTCTAAGCACTTGGTTTCCCTTTCCTCCACAGGGAAGAAGAAGGGTGATGGATAGGATCTTCATGAGGTCAGCTAAATATTGATATGCAAGTCATCTAGGTTTGTTTTCCTTCTAAGAGCAGAGCCTGAGGCCAGGACCTCAGTGTTCTGACTGACTCGGGAGGGGCTCTCAGGAAGCAGAAGTGAGGGACCTTGAAGAAGGACGCAGGGAAGGGAAGGAAGCCAATTAATGGTGAATTACTGAGCTGGTTATCACTTCTCGGAACTGAGATTCAATCCCAACTGAGACCCTCTGAGGAACTGTGTAGACCACACTCTTCACCGGTGCTCTGGTGGCCGGGAGGTTGAGAGGTTCATCCATCATTCATCATCATCCCTCTCTGGTTGAGGTTGCCCAAGGAGCACTAACGCCCTGCACTTCCAGGCTGCTGCGTCTGGGGGCTGAGCTGCCAAAACCTTCAGCAAACACCAAGAGACACAAGTACTTGAGGTAGAACGCTTGAAACATCCCACCACAGTTGCTACCAAAGTCACAATGAGCCAAAGGGAAGAGGTGCAAGAAAAAAAAAAAAAAAAAAAACAAGTATTTGTTGCAGGGCTAAAGAGATGAAGATGGAGATGGAGCTAAGAAAACTAACTGCATAAACACCTTTACATCACACCAAAATCTAAGGGGCTTCTAATGCTTCTTGTAGGAAAATGGTCATACTTATCAGGCAGGATTTCAGTGGCCAGGGTCTAGTGGTTTTACAGAACTAAGTTAATAACCCCTTGTATTGGGGGACATGTTTGACAGTCCAGATGTTTACTGAGATTTCTGAGGGTCACCAGATAAAATGCCCAAAGTAAGATACTTTTATTTCGGAATTTCTGCTGAATAGAATTAAACCAAAACTTAAGATTATTTCCACACCAAACAGTCTTATTCATGGAGTCCCTTCATGGAGTCCCTTCAGGTTAGCATCCACCTTAATGAGGCAGAGATGGTGCCTAAACCACAGCTCCTACCCGTTCCCACAGTGGAGCTCTCATTCCCAGTGAGAGGCTACATTCCCCACTGCCTTTGCATCTACTTAGGAACATGTGACTTGTGTTCCGAAATTCATTGTCCCACAGGTTCTTTCTTCCCAGAGTCTTCTGCAGGTACGGGGCATGTGCATTCACCCAGTTTTTCAGGGTCACAACTGTGACAGGCAAAGTCAAACACTTTTTTTACCTGGATTTTCAAAGAGACTTGTTTTCAGCCTCCCCGCCATCTCCTTTTCTCAGAGATTGCTGTGTTCCCAATTCTAGAAATTTCCTGGCATTGCTCAGTGGGAAACAGCTAATCCTAATTTTTTTCACAGCCAACTTCGTGTCCATTTTTTTTCTTTTTGGTCAACTAATTACCACTTGTCCACTTACTTTTAATGTTCAAATTTGGATTCTTATTTCTCCTCTTCTGTTCTATCTTTTTCTCATAGTTTTAAGCCCAGAATTTCTGTTGTTTTAGTGTGGTCGCAAGAGGGAGTGGATACAAAAGCAGGCATTCTGTCATGTTTAACACTTATTATCCAAACATAATTATATATTAACTGTGTGCTGCAGACTTTAAAAAATGAATATAGCCTGGCTTGTTTTTTCTAGGTCTTCCTAATTAAAGTAATATATCTAAAGAAACTACATTCTAGGTAAGATCGTCTTCCAAAAATTCCCTTACCCTCCAAATTAAGAAAGTAACAATATTTGATACACATTAGAAAAATCTCTTGCTGTTTTATACTGAATAGAAATACTTGCTGTTTCATGAATAGAAATTTGACATATGTGATGCCTGCTAATTGCTTATATTTTGTATCTGTAAAGTTACTCAAGGTTGAATAGCCAAACCTTGAATGACTCACTGATATGTCTTTCCTGAAAATAGTCACTTTTCAAAACTCTATTTCAACAAATTGAAACAAAAATCATTCATCACCAAGACAGGGAGCCTTGGATGGATTTTCTGGATGTCTGTGAGGAACCAAGTATCCAGAGCAATCTAGTCTTCTCACAGAAAGAAAAGGCTATTAGAGAGAACTGACAAACCGCTGTGGCAGCTTGTACAGGAAATAATACACAGACACAAGCCAAAAAAAAAACGAGGCCCCAAAAGGAGACCAATACAAGAAAACAGAGCAAGGAGTCTGTCAGTGTCATTCACTGGCTTGATTGTTATTCACACAGAAATATAGGAATATACATAATGATGCTAGAAACCAGCAAAGGCTGCATGAATCAATTATATATCACATTTACTGCCTGAACACTATGCACTGGTAGCACATCCAAACAATCACTCTTCTATCAACGCACTAGCTTGATTTGTGTAGCTTTGCAGCTATTTCCTAAGGAAAAATAAAAAATTGCCTAGAAAAGGACTGCATACAGACTAGATTCCTGTTGTTTGGGCTTTCGATTCCTCTACCGGTCAGGCTTCTCTGAAGCAGCATTAAATCCATAAACAAGGCTCAGTTTGTATCTGCCAGCACAGTTTAAATAAATATTCTGCTCTGACAAAGAAAACTGTATCTACTCTATAGGAAAACAATGAAGAAAATAATAATTTAAGTATTTTTGTAATAATGCACCCTGATTGCCGCCTTGTCCCCCTCCATAATAGCTCTCACTTCAGTCAAGTGGAAACAAAAAATATAAAATATGGTGATCTGTCATTTCATTGGAAAAATACACTCTCAGCCCTTAGCATTAACTGTCTAAACATTTCAGTTAGTGAGATGAGAAGAGGAAAGAGTAAAAGAAGGGATTCTGACAGTGAAAGTGTTATTTCAGCTCAGTCTGTTTCTTTCATTTAAAGATGTCTTTGAAGTCACTGAAGTCAATGGTGGGAGACCATGGCCCAAAACAGGCACAGAGGCAATTACCTGATCCCTTTTCCTTGAAACACTGTTAACTTGCCAGGTAACCAAACCAGTAAGAAACAGAACTAAGAAATTAGCTGTGCCATTTGGGTCATGAAGAGAGTCAGTTTTGAAACTTCCAATACCAATTTGGTTAACAAATTATTCGGCCTTCTGTACATTCAAATCACTAAAAGTCATCCTTTACCCTTAGATTATTATCCTAGAAATTACTTTTCAACATTTAACTTTGTGAAATGTAGATGAAATCTTTCACTAATGTTCATGTCATTTTCAACTTTGCAATAGGAAAAACAAAAATCTAGTCACAAGATACATTCTGAATGGTGAAAGGGAAGGTTTTTTGCTTTCCTTTCATCCTCAATTCCATGCTTAGGAGAACTGGATGACATCATGTACATCAATCCAAATTTGTTTTCCTGTCTTCTTTCTTATTCCCACCCTCTCTCCAAGTTCTAGTTCTCTGGCTACAAGCCTCAATAACTTTTTACAAATGCAATCAAGACTATTGGGAAAAGCAGGCCTAGGAGAGGCCGTGGACCTCACGGAGGAGGCCAGCATTGCCCGTGTACACCCACACGGCACCAGGGCTGGCTGAGGAAGGTGGTTATGCAATAACCCACAAGAGACGATGCTCAGTCCCAATGTGCTGTAAGGGGTATGCAGGAGGTTCATAACTTTTCAAATGTGCCAGTGTGGAGAATGAGAAGGGGCTGGAGGCCTTAGGAAAAATATCAAAAATGAAATGTTCAGTATAATCCACACCTTAGTTTCTGTACTCCCCAAAGAACAAAACTTCACAAAAGCTTAAAATGCACAAACAAATACTCTTATCTTCCCACCTGGTATTGCACAAAGAATAATAACCATTATTAATCTGCTGACATTTTCAAATTCTTTGGGGGATTTTTTTACTATAAATAACTGAAATGTGTCTTCTACAGCTTTCACAATATCTAATACATAAAAGTGCACCATCAATGTCAGAGGAAAGAAGAGGAAAAAAGAAAAGGATAGGAGGGAAGGCAAAAGGGAAGGAGGGTAAAAAGTTGTCAGGAAAAGATGGAAAGCGGTGATGAAGGAAAGGGGTTAGGAGGGAAAGAAAGACAAAAGGAAGAAACAAATATTTCTGTTTCTTAATACTTAGTAACTGCATCAGGGATGCCTATTGCCGTTTTCACTCCTATAATGAGGACATCTGAGGCCTGCTAGAGAAAACACATATAGACAAATAATTTCCTCAATAAATTCATGTCTTCTAGCACCACCTGAGACCTCAGTACTATTTATCTTTTTATTTGTCTGTGGTCAATATCACCCCCCATTTCCTCCAATATCTGTTTCTTACTTTGCCTTCTTTCAGCTCACTTTTTACTCACCATAGAAACTTAATAAGAAAATTGAAACCATAAAGTGTTCTTTACGGTGTTCTTCCCTTCCATCTATAAATAAATCTATATCCACATATACGCTTAACTTTAGGCTCCGGAAGCTGAGGCGTGTCTCCTTTTAATCAAGCTCAACTTGTCTCCATGGTCTCTTGGCCTTACCTTGCCATATACTGGGTCTTTCCGTATTTCGTCTTCTCTCTCCATGGATCCTTTTTTTCAGGCAAGGTTTTACTGGGGCACCTGCTGCAGCAGAGGGGAGCAAGAACAAGCAGCGATTTCCCTTGCTTGCTCCTCCCTGAGGAGGGGGGACGAGTCTTCTTATGCGGGGTGAGGACAGGGGTGCGTCCAGGGGTCGGGCTGGAAGGTGACTTAGGCAGTTCGCCCACCCCTTAGCTGGTGGTGTGTGCTGGAAACCAGTGCCGCACCCTGCTTCCTCCTTGTATCTTTACTCACTCCCTTTCTATTGTATCCTCAAGTCTAAAAAGCATACGGAAGTGCTCCTTAGCACCCAAAACATAAGCTCTTCAAGTCTCTGTGCCTCTCACTGCATCCAGTCATACACAGTGACTTTTCTTCCTTTCTTTATGAATATCTTTTTTGAAGATAACTCTATTTCTTCATTCCCAACCCATTTTTCAACTAACTTCAGCCTATCTTCTCCCCTAAAACATTACTGGGTCTTTAAATACTTTTCAATTTACTCCAAAATTGTGACTTTGCAGTTGCCATGTACAATTGCACTCTCTTGTTAAAAATTATCATCTTTATAGTGCTCTCTGCTTATCTTGGCACTGACAGTAACATTCTCCTTTTTAAAAACCTTCACCCTATTTGTTCCCACTATCTCTGTATTCCTGCTTCTCTTAATAATTGATGTCTGTGCCATCTTTCCCTCCTTTATGAGATCTCCATCCTATGTCTGCCACTTCCATGTCTGTCTGCACTAGTATTCTGTCATCAGCCTGGTGGTCCATATGGGTGATCTAATCTTCTACTTATCTGTTAATAATGTCCCAGATAGATGTCACCAGTCTAGATCATTCCTTACCTAGTCTCTTTGGAAATTTTACCAATGTAAATCACAAGAATCCTCAGAGTCAGCATATCCCAAACAACTCACCATCTTTATTAGTCAGGGTCCCCACAGAAAACTGCTGATACATTTGAAATACAACAAATTAAGGAGAGTTAATGATAAATACATTGTTTACAAATATGTTTATATAGGGGGACCAAAAAACACAGTCCAGTAATACCAACCTCAAGGTGGAAAGAACTGAGGAAAGGTTTATGAAATCATGAGAACTGAAAGGAGAAAACCTATATAATGATGAGAACATTGATGTCTATTCACATCCATACAGGTCACCCCTGTGGGAGAAGAAGGAGGACAGGGACTAGATCTGGAGGAGCAAGCAGAAGATATGCAGCACAATACATCCCTTTATTCCTTAACATCCACTCTTATCCTTTGTCAGGACAAAAACACTAACACAAGAAAGTCAAGAAGTTCCACCACTTAAGGTACATTGCAAAGTGTTATCAATTTGATCATAAGTTCATGTAAATTCTAGGACATGAGATACAATTAATATTCTTTCTATAAGTCAACAGTAAAGAAAGGATTAAATAATTAAATAACCAATCACAGAGTTGTGACGGTCCACAACTCTATCATTTTCAAAATGACAGATTTGTTATTATGAACTCTTCTTTCAACACATATCTGACTTTCTAATTATCTTTCTCTAGCACTTTGGCACACAAGATTCTTTGCCTATTATGGTGACCGAAATCTTGATCTCTGCAGGGTTAGTCTTTAGAGATATTGTCTTTTTGTGGGTACCACTGTTTTACAGTGGCTACAATTCTGGGGCAAAAGAGTAGTAAGAGGCCCTCCAGTGAATCCCCTGAATTCTGAAAAGTCTTCTCTCACCCATTCTTTACCAATAAACCAACTTGTTTCTAGTTATTAGGATTAACCACCTTGCAAGTTGGATTCTCACCATTAAGGGTCCCAAATGTCCAAGGGGAAACCTCATCTTCTAATTTGTTGTAACCATGACTATTTTTTCTAGTGGAAAAAGTCGTATCTTGAGGACTAGGATGACCGAATCCACAACTCAAGGTCATGAAAAGGAATCAAAAACTCTACCCGATTACAAGGTATAATGGTGAGCTATGGAAATGTCCACCTCTTTACTCTGTTTGACATACCTGAACATGTGCTGTTACAGTGAGACAGCATCATGTGCTACTCACTTGTTGGAGACATACACCACATGCTCCACAACAGTTCCCCAACTTTCAGAATGCCTGCATCTCAGCTTACTTCAAAAACTGAATTTTAGCAGTTTATTCTATTATTCTACCATGCCAACTGCTTCTTCGTGACACAAAATGTGGCAAAAACCAGTGAAATCTTTGGTAACAAGCCCAAGCCCCTTTCCTCTGCAATCGTATCTGACTTCTACTTAGAGAGAGTGTAGCATGAGCTACTGTGGCACGGACAGGCATTTTGAAAGTATAGGAACAGTGATGCTGGCAAAAGTGTTGGAGGCAGGGAAGACAGATCTACATTAAAAACATGTGCTTACTCCTGGGAGGACAAAGCACCATACTGTACATAGTTTGAAGTATTCCATGTAATCCAATACCCAAAAGGTAGCTGACCGATTCTGCCAGAAGATACAGGCCTCTCCTCTTGGCAGTACACAACAGTGGCAGGACTGATGAGATGATATTACTGAACCCACACACAGTCTCCATTCCTGATGCCTTGATGGATCTAGCCCTATGATCATTGAGTGAAAACAGAGGGCAGTTGAGGCATGTTCTCCTGGAAGCTAGCAGGAGAAATGAGCCCCACTACTGACAGCAACAACCTGCTCATTAGCACAATCTGTACTGAATTTCTTCCCTGACTCCTTCCCTTCCCAGTGTCTTACTTACCTCTTCCCCTAATAGTGCCCCCAAGAATGACATCTCAAGTACTACTTTTATTCAAACCATCTTAGTCCTAGGGTCAATTTCTTTTTTTTTTTTTTAATCTTTTTTTTTTTTTTTTTTTTTTTTTAGTTGGAGGCTAATTACTTCACAACATTTCAGTGGGTTTTGTCATACATTGATATGAATCAGCCATAGATTTACACGTATTCCCCATCCCAATCCCCCCTCCCACCTCCCTCTCCACCCGATTCCTCTGGGTCTTCCCAGTACACCAGGTTGGAGCACTCGCCTCATGCATCCCACCTGGGCTGGTGATCTGTTTCACCATAGATAGTATACATGCTGTTCTTTTGAAACATCCCACCCTCACATTCTCCCACAGAGTTCAAAAGTCTGTTCTGTATTTCTGTGTCTCTTTTTCTGTTTTGCATATAGGGTTATCGTTACCATCTTTCTAAATTCCATATATATGCGTTAGTATGCTGTAATGTTCTTTATCTTTCTGGCTTACTTCACTCTGTATAAGGGGCTCCAGTTTCATCCATCTCATTAGGACTGATTCAAATGAATTCTTTTTAACAGCTGAGTAATATTCCATGGTGTATATGTACCACAGCTTCCTTATCCATTCATCTGCTGATGGGCATCTAGGTTGCTTCCATGTCCTGGCTATTATAAACAGTGCTGTGATGAACATTGGGGTGCACGTGTCTCTTTCAGATCTGGTTTCCTCAGTGTGTATGCCCAGAAGTGGGATTGCTGGGTCATATGGCAGTTCTATTTCCAGTTTTTTAAGAAATCTCCACACTGTTTTCCATAGCGGCTGTACTAGTTTGCATTCCCACCAACAGTGTAAGAGGGTTCCCTTTTCTCCACACCCTCTCCAGCATTTATTGCTTGTAGACTTTTGGATAGCAGCCATCCTGACTGGCGTGTGATGGTGCCTCATTGTGTTGTTGATTTGCATTTCTCTGATAATGAGTGATGTTGAGCATCTTTTCATGTGTTTGTTAGCCATCTGTATGTCTTCTTTGGAGAAATGTCTGTTTAGTTCTTTGGCCCATTTTTTGATTGGGTCATTTATTTTTCTGGAATTGAGCTGCAGGAGTTGCTTGTATATTTTTGAGATTAATCCTTTGTCTGTTTCTTCATTTGCTATTATTTTCTCCCAATCTGACGGCTGTCTTTTCACCTTACTTATAGTTTCCTTTGTAGTGCAAAAGCTTTTAAGTTTCATTAGGTCCCATTTGTTTAGTTTTGCTTTTATTTCCAATATTCTGGGAGGTGGGTCATAGAGGATCTTGCTGTGATTTATGTCGGAGAGTGTTTTGCCTATGTTCTCCTCTAGGAGTTTTATAGTTTCTGGTCTTACATTTAGATCTTTAATCCATTTTGAGTTTATTTTTGTGTATGGTGTTAGAAAGTGTTCTAGTTTCATTCTTTTACAAGTGGTTGACCAGTTTTCCCAGCACCACTTGTTAAAGAGGTTGTCTTTTTTCCATTGTATATCCTTGCCTCCTTTGTCAAAGATAAGGTGTCCATAGGTTCGTGGATTTATCTCTGGGCTTTCTATTCTGTTCCATTGATCTATATTTCTGTCTTTGTGCCAGTACCATACTGTCTTGATGACTGTGGCTTTGTAGTAGAGTCTGAAGTCAGGCAGGTTGATTCCTCCAGTTCCATTCTTCTTTCTCAAGATTACTTTGGCTATTCGAGGTTTTTTGTATTTCCATACAAATTGTGAAATTCTTTGGTCTAGTTCTGTGAAAAATACCGTTGGTAGCTTGATAGGGATTGCATTGAATCTATAGATTGCTTTGGGTAGAATAGCCATTTTGACAATATTGATTCTTCCAATCCATGAACACGGTATGTTTCTCCATCTGTTTGTGTCCTCTTTGATTTCTTTCATCAGTGTTTTATAGTTTTCTATGTAAAATACTTAGGAGTATATCTTCCTAGGGTCAATTTCTAGAGCCACCAGTGATGTTAGGCAGCAGTCTCTTTCTTAAAATGGAATTACATTTCAAAAAGCCAATTGGCAACATGGCATCAGTTCTCAAACTACTTGTTCAGTTCAGTTCAGTTCAGTCGCTCAGTCATGTCCGACTCTTTGCGACCCCATGAATCGCTTAGATGCTAATCCCAGAGTCTATATCAGATATTAGAAGAGCTACCATTATTTTTGTGGAGAAGGAAATGGCAACCCACTTCAGTATTCTTGCCTGGGAAATCCCATGGACAGAGGAGCCTGACAGGCTACAGTCCATGGGGTTATACAAGAGTTGGACATGACTTAGCAACTGAACAACAACAACCATTATTTCTTGGTGATGTCTTTTACAAAGCTTCTCTCCTTTGATTATAGCAATAAAATATCTGTCAGTAGTCTTGCCGCCTTTTGTAAAATTTTCTTCAACTCCACATAGCAGTGTTGATATTTTAATTACCAAATATGAATTCACAAATCCTTAACAAAGACTACAATGGTATACAGAGCTTGGCTTGTGCCTTTCTCTTTAGCAAAATTTTCTCCCAAATACTCTGTACCGATCTTAATTCTACAAATGCACCAAGCCTTTTCTTCCTGCTTAAGATACTTTGTCCCTTCATCTCAGCCTTAAACCTTCCCATTCATTGCTTAGTTAAGCCCTACCAATTCTTCAGATCTTATTGTAAACAGGCCCCAGAATGGTCTGCCCTAACACTCCAGCAGAATTAAGACTCCCAATTATAGTAGCTCATAACATCTTATATTTTCCCTTTTTATCTCTTGTCACAATTTGCGATTATGTATGTATCTTATTCATTCTTAGCATCTGCTACCATGAAAGCCTCTAAACTCACAAGGATCATATTTGATAAGTTCTTAAACACAGGGCCTTTTGCCATGTCTGGCAGATGGAAAGTAATCAATGCATATTTGACAAATAGATGAATAAAGAAGGAAATGAATGAGTGGAACTTTAAAAGCCACCTTAGTCTTGTGATGCATTGTCTGGAGTGCATATCTCATAGAAAGGGAGTAAGCATGCTTTTTATTTTATTTTATCTGTTTTTGTCAGGACTGTGGTACAGGATATCTTTTTAAATGCAATGCATAAAATATTTAAATTCCACAAATAAGCTTTTCCTCCTCAGTTTTATTCTGCAGGCTATAAATATTTAGTGCTTTATTCAGTTTCATATTTTCTAGCATAAGCTAATTTCTCTTCTCTGCAAACAGATAAGCCACGTTAGAATCTATGTAAATAGGTAGCATTAGCATTTATGGTTTATAATCATAGCCAAGCACTGGCATTCATTAAAACCATTTGTCTTCCTTTTGCTCTTCCTAATTTTTTGTCCTCTCTTTTGGTTTTATACCTCTATGCTAATTATTCTTTGGGATGTTTTTCTTTTCTAGGCAGAGACAAGAAATATCATTATTAATTTTAAAATTGCACAATGCAAATCAAGAAATCATTAATTCCTTATTTTTTATGACTCTTTCTTTTTTCCTTTCTTCTTTAATTTCTAATAAATTTGGTATCTCTGTGCTGTCATATTTTTCTCTTTCTCCCCACAATGCTGAGTTAATCTCTTTTCTATGCCATTGCAAAGACTCAATCATTGCTGAAGATTTTTCAGGTAAATCAGAAACTCAATCTATTTATCATTATAAACTCATTCACCCATTTATTCATTTAAAAGTATTCAGAGTGCCTACTAGAAGCCAACACTCTTAGGGATTCAGTAGAGGACAGAAGGAAGTCCTTATCTTAATGAAGTTTAGATGTTCTAGCACAAGCTAAGATAGCACAAATAATTATACAACTATTAGTATATATGGACTCTGGAGAAAAATAAGACAGGGTAAGTGGAACAGCGGTGCCATGGGGCAATTTTATGGGGATGGTTCCCATTTTGGACAGAGTGGCAAGTGAAGACTTCAATGAAAATGTGACTATTAGTCAGGGTTACCAAACACACAGAGTCACTGAATCAGTGAGTGACTGAGTGAGTATGTGTGTGTGTGTGTGTTTTGTAACAGAGTATTCTCTATATTATGGTCAGGCCACATTCAATCTATTGAAGGTCATATGAGAAAAAAACTGAAGTCTCCTGAGAAGAAAGAAATTTTGCTTTCAGACTGCCTTGTTTTTTCTTTTTTTAAAAAAATATATATATATATATTTATTTATTCATTTTAACTGGAGGCTAATTACTTTACAATATTGTGGTGGTTTTTGCCATACATTGACATGAATCAGCCATGGGTGTACATGTGCCCCCATCCCGAACCCCCCCTCCCACCTCCCACACCATCCTATCCAGACTGCCTTGGGATTCAAGACTATAGCGTCAACTCCTATAGGAATTTCCAGCATGCTGGCCTGTCTTGAAGGTTTTATACTTACCAGAATCAAAATTCATATGATAGATTTATTTTATGGAACTGGATCTTGGGTTTTACCCTGGGTTGTGATCAAAGGGGTAACATGACTTGACTTATTTTTAAGGATCATTCTGAATGTGAGGTTAAGTAAACAGACTATAGAGAAACAAGTGTGGAGAAGGGAGATGAATCCAGGAGAGAGATCACTGTGTTTTTGATGGAGGATCAGTTCAGTTCAGTCTCTCAGTCGTGTCTGACACTTTGCCACCCCATGGACTGCAGCACACCAACCTTCCCTGTTCATCACCAACTCCCAAGCTTACTCAAACTCATGTCCATCAAGTTGGTGATGCCATCCAACCATCTTATCCTCTGTTGTCCCCTTCTCCTCCCACCTTCAATATTTCCCAGCATCAGGGGCTTTTCCAATGACTCAGTTCTTCGCATCAGGTGGCCAAAGTACTGGAGCTTCAGCATCAGTCCTTCCAATGAATATTCAAGACTGATTTCCTTTAGGATGGACTGATTGGATCTCCTTGCAGTCCAAGGGATTCTCAAGAGTCTTCTCTAACACCACAGTTCAAAAGTATCAGTTCTTTGACACTCAGCCCTCTTCATGGTCCGATTCTCACATCCATACATGACTAATGGAGAAACCATAGCTTTGACTAGATGGACCTTTGTTGGCAAAGTAATGTTTCTGCTTTTTAGTATGCTGTCTAGGTTGGTCATAACTTTTCTTCCAAGGAGCAAGTGTCTTTTAATTTCATGGCTGCAGACACCATCTGCAGTGATTTTGGAGCCCCCAAAAATAAAGTCTCTCACTGTTTCCATTGTTTCCCCATCTATTTGCCATGAAGTGATGGGACCAGATGCCATGATCTTAGTTTTTTGAATGCTGAGTTTTAAGTCAACCTTTTCACTGTCTCCTTTCACCTTCATCAAGAGGCTCTTTGGTTCCTCTTCATTTTCTGCCATAAGGGTGGTGTCATCTGCATATCTGAGGTTATTGATATTTCTCCCTGAAATCTTGATTCCAGTCTATGCTTCATCCAGCCTGGCATTTTGCATGATGTACTCTGCACATAAGTTAAATAAGCAGGGTAACAACATACAGCCTTGACATACTCCTTTCCTGATTTGGAACCAGTCTGTTGTTCCATGTCCAGCTCTAACTGTTGCTTCTTGACCTGCTTATAGATTTCTCAGGAGGCAGGTCTGGTGGCCTGGTATTCCCATCTCTTTCAGAATTTTCCACAGTTAGTTGTGATCTACACAGTAAAGGATTTGGCATAGTCAATAAAACAGATGTTTTTCTGAAACTCTTGCTTTTTTGATGATCCAACGGATGTCGGCAACTTAATCTCTTGTTCGTCGGCAACTTAATCTCTTGTTCCTCTGCCTTTTCTAAATCCATCTTGAATATTTGGAAGTTCACCATTCACATACTGTTGAAGCCTGGCTTGGAGAATTTTGAGCATTACGTTACTAGCGTGTGAGATGAGTGCAATTGTGCTGTAGTTTGATCATTCTTTGACATTGCCTTTCTTTGGAATTGGAATGAAAACTGAATGAAAACTTTTCCAGTCCTGTGGCCACTGCTGTGTTTTCCAAATTTGCTGGCATATTAAGTGCAGCACTTTCAGAGCGTCATCTTTCAGGATTTGAAATAGCTCAACTGGAATTCCATCACCTCCACTAGCTTTGTTTGTAGTGATGCTTCCTAAGGCCCACCTGACTTCGCATTCCAGAATGTCTGGCTCTAGATGAGTGATCACAGCATCGTGGTTATCTGGGTCGTGAAGATCTTTTTTGCATAGTTCTGCTAAACAGCCATCGACAGAAGAATGTTGGATCCCACCAAATAAAATACCTCACGCCCAAGGGCAAGGTGGTAGGAGGGGCGAAATTGCATTTAGAATCAAACACCATACCCACCAGAGACGCTCAAAGGACTTAAACAAAACCTTGTGCACACCAGAAGATCCCACAAAGACAGAGTCAGACCTACCTTTGAGTGTTTGAGTGTCTCCTGTGGAGGTCCGGGTCAGCAGTGGCCAACTTCAGGGGCAGGGGCTCTGGGTGCAGCAGACCAGGGTATAGCATTAGCCCTCTTGGAGGAGGTCGCCATTAACCCCACCATAGAGCTGCCAGAACTTACACAGGACTGGGAAAACAGACTCGGAGGGCACAAGCAGAACCTTGTGCCCCAGGACCGAGGAGAAAGGAGCAGTGACCCCACAAGAGACTGGCCCAGACTTGCCCGTGAGTGTCCAGGAGTCTCCGGCAGAGGCGTGGGTCAGCGGTGGCCTGCTGCAGGGTTGGGGGAACTGAGTGCGGCAGTGCATGTACGGGACCTTTTGAAGGAGGTTGCCATTACCCTCATTGATGGAGATGGTGAGAACTATCAGATTCTGAATGTACGTACAGGCCTCAGTATGCTATTCTATTTAGTTCCTGCATTCAAATCACAGCCACCAATTTTGTTTAGATAACAGAAGAGAGTACTTGTACAAATCCATTAAGTTATTGAGCTTTGGAGAGTGAGAGTTCTCTTACCAATAGTTATCTCTATTTTGAAGGTAGCCCTGTTTTCTGATGGGTCAGATATGGACAGTTGAGAGAAGGCAGGGATAACTCCTGTTGTCTGAGCAACTGTAAACATCTTGGATTTACTGAGATGCAAATAACTGCAGAGAGAGCACGTTGAGTTGGAGATGTTTGCTAGATGCCAGTGGAAATGTCAGTGGGCAGATACACAAATTTGGACTTCAGAGGAGAAGCCTAATGGATAGACACAAAATTCAGAATTGTTAGTACATGAAGGATGTTGTCATATTGAAACACTGCATATTAGCTACTTAAGTGTTCCCCCAAATTCCCTTCCCTGTGAGTTCTCTGTTAGGGTTTGCCACACAAGATGTTTATGGAAGATTTGGAAGGTGGAAGTATACCAGCAGGCCTAATGCTCCAAAGGGTGGGCACAGGCCAGGCTGTCCACTTGTGCATGACCTTGCTTCTCTGCTTGTGCACCTTAATGGCACAGGCCACACTTCAGTTGCCCCACTTCACACTGAATTTCTTCCTTTAGCTTCTCCAAGTCCTGGACCAGCATAAGCGTAGCTCTGTGGTGAAGGGAGCAGCTTGTTCCAGATGTCCAAGCAGGAGGCAGGTTCCAGTTTGTCCCAGTGGATTCCAGTTTTCCCTTAGTCACTGGATCTGTGTGGTCCTCACTCTCTCAAGCTTTATGTCGACATTTTATTCTAGACTGCCACCCCTAGCTGATTTACAGTGACCTTAAAACATACCAGATGCAGAGCCAACAGGCTTTCGTAGAAGTTCAGCAGCAACCACAAAAGATCTAATACCTGTAATAAATCCCTTTATTCCATATAATGTGGATTCTGCTTTGCTGATCAAACTCTAACTGATAAATATGTTATTTAAAGCCATGGAACTACATGAAATTACTGAGGAATTATAGTATAACCAAAGAAAATAAAAGATCAAAGGATTGGGTCCATAAATTAGAGTAAATTGGAAGTGGTCAAAAAGGAGATGCAAGTGTGAACATCGACATTTTAGGAATCAGTGAACTAAAATGGACTGGAATGGGCGAATTTAATTCATATGACAATTACATCTACTACTGTGGGCAGGAATCCCTTAGAAGAAATAGAGTATCCCTCATAGTCAACAAAAGAGTCCAAAATGCAGTCTTGGATGCAGTCTCAAAAATGACATAATTATCTCTGTTCCTTTCCAAGGCAAATCATTCAATATTACAGTAATCCAAGTCTATGCCCCAACCACAAATGCCAAAGAAGCTGATGTTGAACAGTTCTATGAAGGCCTACAAGACCCTCTAGAATTAACACCAAAAAAAAAAAAAAAAAAGTTGTACTTTTCATCATAGGGGACTGGAATGCAAAAGTAAGAAGTCAAGAGATACCTGGAGTAACAAGCAAGTTTGGCCTTAGAGTACAAAATGAAGCAGGGCAAAGGCTAACAGAGTTTTGCCAAGAGAATGCACTGGTCACAGCAAACACTCCCTTGCAACAACACAAGAGAAGACTCTACACATGGACATCACCAAATGGTCAACACTGAAATCAGATTGATTATATTTGTTGCAGCCAAAGATGGAGAAGCTCTATGTAGTCAGCAAAAACAAGACTGGGAGCTGACCGTGGCTCAGATCATGAACTCCTTATTGCCAAATTCAGACTTAAATTGAAGAAAGCAGGCAAAACCACTAGGCCTACCAAAATCTAACTAAATCAAATCCCTTATAATTATACAGTGGAAGTGACAAATAGTTTCAAGGGATTAGATCTGATAGAGTACCTGGAGAACTATATATAGGTTCATAACATTGTACAGGTGGCACTGATCAAAACTATCCCCAAGAAAAAGAAATGCAAAAAGAAAAAATGGTTGTCTGAGGAGGCCTTACAATTAGCTGAGAAAAGAAGAGAAGTAAAAGGCAAAGGAGAAAAGGAAAAATACATCTGAATGCAGAGTTCCAATGAATAGCAAGGAGAGATAAGAAAGCCTCCTTCAGTGATCAGTGCAAAGAAATAGAGGAAAACAACAGAATGGGAAAGACTAGAGAGCTCTTTAAGAAAATTAGAGATACCAAGGGAACATTTCATACAAAGATGGGCACAATAAAGGACAGAAATCATATGGACTTAACAGGAGCAGAAGATATAAAGAAAAGGTGGCAAGAATACATGTAAGAACTGTACAGAAAAGCTCTTAATGACCCAGATAACCATGATGGTGTGATCACTCATCTAGAGCCAGACATCCTGGAGTTTGAAGTCAAGTGGGCCTTAGGAAGCATCACTATGAGCAAAGTTAGTGGAGGTGATGGAATTCGAGTTGAGCTATTTAAAATCCTAATAGATGATGCTGTTAAATACTGCACTCAATATGTCAGCAAATTTGGCAAACTCAACAGTGGCCACAGGACTGGAAAAGGTCAGTTTTCATTCCAATCCCAAGGAATGTTCAAACTACTGCACAATTGAACTCATCTCACATGCTAGCAAATTAATGTTCAAAATTCTCCAAGCCAGGCTTCAACAGTATGTGAACCAAGAACTTCCAGATGTTCAAGCTAGAAAAAGCAGAGGAACAAGAGAACAAATTGCCAACATCCATTGATTATCGAAAAAGCAAGAGACTTCCAGAAAAACATCTACTTCTGCTTCATTGACTATGCTAAAGCCTTTGACTGTGTGGATCACAACAAACTCTGGAAAATTCATAGAGAAGGGAATCACAGACCACCTGACCTGCCTCTGGAGAAATCTGTGTGCAGGTTAAGAAGCAACAGTTTAGAACCGGACATGGAAGAATGGACTGGTTCAAAATTGGGAAAGGAGTAAGTCAAGGCTGTATATTGTAACCCTGCTTATTTAACTTATATACAGAGTACATCATGTGAAGTGCTGGGTTGGATGAAGCACAAGCTGGAATCAAGATTTCAGGGAGAAAGATCAATAACCTCAGATATGCAGATGACACCACCTTATGGCAGAAAGTAAAGAGGAATTGGTTCTTTAGAGAGGCTCTTGATGAAAGTGAAAGAGGAGAGTGAAAAAGTTGGCTTAAAACTCAACATTCAAGAAACTAAGATCATGGCATGTGGTATGGAAGTGGCATCTATTTGCCACACATGGCAAACAGGTGGGAAAATAATAGAAACAGTGACAGACTTTATTTTCTTGGGCTCCAAAATCACTGCAGATGGTGACTACAGTCATGAAATTAAAAGAGGCTTGCTCCTTGGAAGAAAAGCTATGACCAACCAAGATAGTATATTAAAAAGCAGAAACATTACTTTGCTGACAACAATCCATCTAGTCAAAGCTATGGTTTTTCCAGTGGTCATGTATGGATGTGAGAGTTGGACTATAAAGAAAGCTGAGTGCTGAAGAATTGATGCTTTTGAACTGTGGTATTGGAGAAGACTCTTGAGAGTCCCTTGGACAGCAAGGAGATCAAACCAGTCAATCCTAAAGGAAATAAGTCCTGACTATTCACTGGAGGACTGATGCTGAAGCTGAAGCTCCAATACTTTGGCCACCGGATGCGAAGGACTGACTCATTGGAAAAGACCCTGATGCTGGGAAAGATTGAAGGCAGGAGGAGAAGGGGATGAGATGGTTGGATGACATCACTGACTCAATGGATATGAGTTTGAGCAAGCTCTCAGAGTTGGTGATGGACAGGAAGGCCTGGAGTGCTACATTCCATGGGGTCACAAAAAGTCAGACACAACTGAGCGACTGAACTGAACTGAAGGATTGGGTCTGGAGTCAGTCTTATCTTTAAAGATCAATTTTAAAAGAAGAAACAAGCAAATGAGACTGAGAAATTATAGGCAATATGGTAGGAAAACAACCACAAATTTTTTCAAGAGACAGTGATCAATTACACCAATATTACTGATATGTCACCAGTGACCTTGGCAATAACAGTTTGGGTGGAGTAATGGGAGCGTGGGGAGTAATCAAATTAGGTTCAGGACAGGAGATGATAGAGACAGAGAATATAGACAATCCTTGAAGAATTTTGTGGTAAAGGGGGCAGGGAAATGACCTGATAGCTGGAAGGAGAAGTTGTGGTAAAGGTAAGACATTTTAGATGATATAAAGAACCATGTTTGTATATTGATGAGACTGATCCAGTAAAGAGGGAAAAGTTAATTCTGCAGGCAAGAGAGAGGCATAATGCTCGAGGGATTTTCTTTAATAATCAAGAGGAATAAGATCTGGTGCCCAATTTAATGGAGCACTAACTGCTTATCAGAGAAATAGAAGGAAGACTGAGGTTTTGATTCAGGATCAGGAGAGCAGGAAGATGCTTTCTTGAGAAGCTATTAAAGTTCTCTCTCTTAACCACTAACTAGACCACCAGGGAACCCCAAGCTCTCGTCTGCTTACTATACTAGGAAGCTAAGTTTTCAGCTAGGCATAAGGACAGGGGAGAAATTGGTAAAGGATTAAGAAGCAAGGGGAGGGTATGGAATAGTAGGCTGAGCATGAAAGACTAGAAAACAGATTTCCCAGGAAGCACTGATAGTGAATTAAATATTAGTGCCCATGAATTTAAACTACAATCAGTCAACATGACTGGTTTCTCAAAACAAATTCAGTTGAGAAGATGTGATCATAGTCAGTGGAGACTATAGTTTGACCAGGATGGGGGGTTACCAGGTAAGTATGACAAAAAGAGAAATAATGAAGATTATGTATTTTTTTTACTATATACAGAATAAGTAGCTCCTCCAGTAGTCAATACATTCTTTTGCTCTTGTTAAGTATTTTGTTACTTGTAGTGTATGAGCTTTTCTGTTTTCAAATAACAAATATTTACTTAGTACTACTAATAATAGCTGGGCTTCCCAGATGGCACTACTGGTAAAGAACCCGCCTGCCAAAGCAGGAGACATAAGAGACGTGGGCTGGATCCCTGGGTTGGGAAGATCCCCTGGAGGAGCGCATGGCAACCCACTCCAGTATTCTTGCCTGGAGAAGCCCATGATGGGCTACAGTCTATAGGGTCGCAAGGAGTCAGACATGACTGAAGCGCCTGAGCAGGCAAACGCAGCAATAGCTAATGTTTACCATGTCACAGGCATCTTCCTAAACACTTTGCCGGTATTTTCATCACTTAGTCTTTGCATCAATCCTATGAGAAAGGTAATGTTATAGTCCACTCTTTCCAGATGAAGGCACTGAGACACAGAGAAGCTGAAACTTGCCGAGGCTCAGACAGTAACTGACCGAGATATAAATCCAGGATGAGGTTTCAGAATCTGGGCTCCTGATCGCCTCCCTGTAATGGTCTGTGAACTAAATGGCCCACCAGCAGTGATACAGCATAAAAAGCAGATAAGGTTTAATTAACAAATTAGTTAGGAAAATATATACCCATAAAACAAAGAGTGAGAAAAACAGATTAATGTAATTCTATTAACACAAAATGTTTCCTAATTGGGAATTCACATATAGGACAAAGAATTTTCAAAACGGATTAAGCACGGGGAGGAGGTAAAGAGAAGAGAAGATAGCTCCCCAGGTGGTAGAATAGCAGAAGCAAAGTCTGGGAGATGGGCTTAAACCTAATGCTCCAGGAAGAGTAAGGGGCGTGACAGGGTGAGGTGAGGGTGAATTTGGATGAAAAGGCACTAGTGGTAAAGAATCTGCCTGCCAATGCAGGAGATGCAAGAGACGGTGGTTCAACCCCGGGACTCGGAAGATCCCCTGGAGAAAGAAATGGCAACCCACTCCAGTATTCTTGCCTGGAAAATTCCATGGATAGAGGAGCCTGGTGGGCGACAGTCCATGAGGTCACAAACAGTCAGACATGACTGAGTGACTGAACACAGTGTGAAATAAATGGGGGAGGGGGAGTAATGGGAAATAAATTTGCAGGTAGGGTGTTGCAGGGGAAGCCAAGGGCCAGGAGAGGGAAATGATACTTCAAGATGCAAGCAACAGAGCCTGAGCAGGACTGACTGGTATAGGAGCCCTTCCTGTGAGTCATTCGCAGCACACTCCACCCTTGACCCCATGAGGCATGGAGGAGGCTGGCAGCCACGGGGATGGGTGGCAGGCAGGGCTGCGGCCACATTCAATTCATTTTTGCTCCCCTCTCCTCTGTGCTCATTTTCTTTCCCAGCACCTAGTGAATGTTTAACAATGTGAAATAGAAGATGAATAAATGTCTATGGAATTTGATAACTAACTAAACAAAGGAAGAAAGAAAACAGTTTTCACGTTTCAAAATTTTTCCTAAACCAAGACACTATCTAGGTTAATGGCAAAACGAGAACATTGAAAAGCAAAAGCAGTTCAGAAAAGATGAAAGTTTCTGGACACCAGGATGGGTATAAATATTAAGCTTTTCAGCAGTTCACTCACATGTGGTAAACTGGCTCATTAGTTGCCTAAGAGAAGCTGTACCCAGCATCTAAACCTGGTAGAAAGCTGTGCTTTCTGGTCATAAATTCATTGTGGAGCTCCAGAAGAATTATGAAAAGAGGTGTGCCGTTTTTTGGCTTTTTTGGGGGGGTGGGGGGCTGGTTTCGGGAGTTTTGGCTTTGTTTTGGGAGGGGGACTTGGGGTTTTTGTTTGTCTTTGCCTCCTCCCGAGGTGGGAGTAGCACAGTAACAACAGCTGGGCTTATAAATTTCCCTCTCCAGCTGAGAGAGGTTTGTTCCACTATATGCAAACCTGGCGTGTAATTATATATTTACAAGATATACATAACAATAGCTGTATGGTAAACACTAAGGTAGTAAAATCAGAAAAAACTGAGCAGTGAATTCAAAGAGACTTTAGAAAGACCCTGCTGCTCAGCGTACCATGCACAGTCTTTATGAATAAATTTCATGTGTGTGAATGAAGTAAGAAAAGTTAATTTGACAGCTAACAATATCAAGTAAAAATTTTACCCTTTACAGAACTGCAATGCATTTAGATTGCCCCCCCTACACACAATTTTCTCAAGCTTTGGTGGGTGAAATTGTAAGGCTTGAATTTTTCTCACTTCTAAAAATAGAATTATAGTGATTCACGGTTGGTTTCCAAGGGGTCTTTGTCAGCTTAGTTAATTGGGAACCTGTTTTCCCAGAATTCCCTGCAGGGCTCTGAGCTAGAGGAACCTGTACAAGGTTTGAAACATAGTCACTACCCTCTGCAGGGGCTACGCCTACATTTATGACAGGTCCTCACGTGTCCTCTCTCCCTCTCCCAAATCCATGCTCAGCTCTGCTTACCACTGCCAGCCTTACTCGCCAGCTGAGCCCCAAGCCCACCCTCAGACCATGGCTCTGGACCTACAGAAACAAGACTGAAGCAGAGTCCCCCCGACTCTTCAGCTTTATAAGGTGTCCCTTAATACACTCACAAGTGAAAGTGAATTGCTCAGTCATGCCCAACTCTTTGCGACCCCATGGACTATACAGTCCATGGAATTCTCCAGGCCAGAATACTGGAGTGGGGAGCCTATCCCTTCTCCAGGGAATCTTCCCAACCTAGGGATCGAAATCAGGTTCTCCTCATTGCAGGTGGGTTCTTTACCAACTGAGCCATCAAGGAAGCCCAATACACTCGAAAGCATAAATATTTAAGTGTCGTGTTTAATGAGTTTTGACACATGTATACACTCATGTGCCCACTTTCCCAAATGAGATACAAAATAATCTATTAGCCTAGAAGTTTCTCTTCTCCATTTGAATCTCTTTCCCCGTTCTCACCCCTAGAAAACCATGGATCTTTTATCAACATAGTTTTGCCTATTCTAGAACTTTATATGCGTGCCATCATACATTAAGCAACTTTTTGAACTTGGCTATTTTTGCTCAGTTCTGTGGCCATAGGACTAAAAAAGGTCAGTTTTCATTCCAATCCCAAAGAAGGGCAATGCCAAAGAATGTTCAAACTACCTTAGACCTGCTCTCATTTCACATGCTACAAAGTTACACTCAAAATCCTTCAAGCTAGCCTCCAGCAGTACATGAACCAAGAAATTCCAGACATACAAGCTGGGTTTAGAAAAGGCAGAGGAACCAGAGAACAAGTTGGCAACATTTGTTGGATCATAGAGAAAGCAAGGGGATTCCAGAAAAACATCTACTTCTGCTTCAAGGACTATGCTAAAGCCTTTGACTGTGGATCATGGCAAACTAACTTCCTTTTACATTTCTTGTGGTGCAAGTCTAATGGAATTGAATTCTCCCTGCTTTCATTTGTATAAAAATTAGTTTATTTCTCCTCAATTTTGATAGACATTTTTTCTGGAGAGAGAAATCTAGATGGGTTATTTTCAGTACTTCAAATAAATTGGTTCTATCACCTTTTCTTTCCATTGTTTCTGATGTGAAGTCAAATACTGTCTATAAAATTGTTCAACTGTGTAATATTTCTTTTCTCCTCTGGCTGCTCTTAACACTTCCTCTTTATCTTTGGTTTTCAATAACGATTGAAATATATATATATATTTCATTTCATTTCATATATGACATGCCTATTTGATTTATCCTGTTAGGGTTTGCTGAGCATATGGGATCTATAAATTTATTTCATCATCAAACTTAGGAAATTTTATGCTATTGCTTTTTCAAATATCTCATTTTGGGGGCTTTACTCACAAGTTAGACTTCTGGTATGTTGTTCAGATCACTGAAACTCTCTTTATTTTTCCTGAATCATCTTCTCTTTGTATCTTCCAGTAGGATAATTTTTATTAATCTACCTTTAAGACAACTTACCTTTCTTCTGGTATCTCTGATCCAGGCAAAATACCGGAAAGATTTTATGACTTTCTAAAGGAAACATTTATCTCTGATAGCTTCAGGGTCAAGATTTATGAAAACCTGAACCAAAATGTGAAACTATTGGTGTCAGAACATCTATTTATGTACAATTCTGGCACACAGTATTCCAAAGATCTATCTCTAATGTAGTGGCACTTTAGAAAATCACCTTCACTACAACATAAGTAGTATGTTGTACTTCCCAATTATTATGCTGTTCTGATTATTTCATATGCATAATCATTTGAAATATTTAAAACCATAAAATAAAATTATTAATTTATCTTGTAAAAATTCTTGAGAATCTTCTTTGCCCATTTGTTATGCCTTTTTATGGCACTTTGAAAGTTTGAAAATTTACATGACTATACATGTGCTTGTCCACAGTTCATAAGAAGATACAATTTCAATTTTTATAGGATTGATTTTATCCCAGTTTTTGAATATAAGAATCTAAGTTAAAGAGTGACAGGTAAAACTGGAGCCTTTTGCTATTTATTATAAAGACTTTTTGGATACTTCAGCAAAATTGAGAAAGTGAATGACTCTAATGACTACGTTACACATTCTTTTGCAAAACTAGTGATTTGCAGTTCTTTGTTTTAACAAAATGAAGAACCCAGTCAAGTAGTCAGGTGGGAAAGTATTAAAAATAGTTTATAGATTGCTAGGTGATACTTAGTATTTAATGAGGAAGGACTGAAAAGAACTGAGTGACATCTCTAATACAAGGCACCTTGGAATGTCATATTCTCTTTTATGGTAATGAGGAATCTAAATAGCTTGCATCAATTCACAAATGTATTTTGTGAATAAAATTGAGTGAAGTGGAAACACTAGCTTAAATAAAAGAAAAAAGAATAACAAAATTTCTGACTATTGAAGAATTTGTTCATATGATTTACAAATGATGAAACTGATAGAAAATCACAATTCTATTTAGATAACATTAGATACATTTAAAGTTGAGGCTGAAGATTTATTTTAATGCTAAAGTTAAACTATACCTGCATGCCAGTTATCAATCTATTGCTTTTCAGCTCCAAATTTACCCTTCATTATCTGTTCTGTGATAATGGACTTATCATTATCCTGTGAAAGAGGATACTGTGAAAGGGCTTTCAAGCATCCTTCTTTTGCAGCAAGCATGACATTAGGCATTATCATTAGGGGAACAGGAGGAATATTGCAAAAGAAAGAAGCCCTTCCCAATTCTGTTGTTCAGCCACTCAGTCATGTCCAACTCTTTGCAACCCCATGGACTGCAGCACGCCATGCTTCCCTGTCCTTCACTATGTCCCCGAGTTTGCTCAAACTCATGTCCATTGAGCTGATGATGCCATCCAACAATTTCATCCTCTGTTGTAAATTCTCTTCTTATCCTCAATCTTTCCCAGCATCAGGTCTTTTCCAATGAGTCAGTTCTTCGCATCAGGTGACCAAAGTATTGGAGCTTCAGCATCAGTCTTTCCAGTGAATATTCATGGTTGATTTCCTTTAGGATGGACTGGTTGGATTTCCTTGCAGTCCAAGGGACTCTCAAGAGTCTTCTCCATCACCACAATTCAAAAGCATCAATTCTTTTGTGATCAGCCTTCTTTATGGTCCAACTCTCACATCGATACATGACTACTGGAAAAACCATACCTTTAACTATATGGACTTTTGTTGGCAAAGTGATGTCTCTGCTTTTTAATATGCTATCTAGGTCTGTCATAGCTTTCCTTTCAAGGATCAAACATCTTTTAATTTCATGGCTGAAGTCACCACCCACAGTGATTTTGGACCCCAAGAAAATAAAGTCTGTCACTACTTCCATTTTCCCCCCATCTATTTGTCATGAAGTGATGGAACCAGATGCCATGATCTTAGTTTTTTGAATGTTGAGTTTTAAGCCAGCTTTTTGATTATCCTCTTTCACCTTCATAAAGAGACTCTTTAATTCCTCTTCACTCCTGCAGTTAGGGTGGTGTCATCTGCATATCTGAGATTGTTGATTTTTCTCCCTGCAATCTTGATTCCAGCTTGTGCTTCATCCATCTTGGCATTTCACACTTCCCAGGTCTAGGGTGCTGCTATTTGGGGATTTCTTGCACCAACTTCACTGTTGGCATCAGCTGTATGTATGTATGGGGCCCTCCAATGTCTCTGCTCCAACAGCATTCTGAGAAGGTACAGTCCCTCAGTGAGACCACAGGCCCAGCTTGGTGGCCTTTATCCCGTCTGACATGGACACCTCACCTGCCTGCCTTTGTGCTGCTCTGTCAGCAGGCAGGTTTCTGATGCCATGCATCCCTCTGGGGCTCCCTGCAAGCACTCAGGTCCCACAGAGCAGAGTTTCTCCAGTGCTGGATCCTGTGGGGTGCAGCTCTCGCTGCTTCTGTCCCCTCTAGAACTTCTTGTGTCCAATGCCATGTTCCTCTAGAACACCATTTCTCAAGCTCCGGGCACCTGCAAGGTGTGACTTTCTTTGACACCCAGCTTCTGTGGAGGACAACTTCTCCACCTCCATGCAGTGGCCACTAATCAGCTGCTGGTCACGGCATCTCCTCCAATGACTTTACAGCAGGTCCTGAGCCATAGCACATCCATGCAGATGGCGTCCACAGAACTCTAGACAGACACCCAGCGCGTCTCACTGGGGTAGAATCTCAGGGATTTCTCCACCATTTAGTGAGTCCAGCCCTGCCCTCTCCAAGGAGGCCTGGGTCTCAGCCTAAGGTGGGTAGCTAAAGTGAGGGTGGTAGAGTGGCTGTAGACTAATCTATCTCAGCCCAGAGCTAAGAGGTGATATTTATTATATCTGATATTTATTCATTTTTTAATTTTTTCACTTATTAGCTACTTTCTCATTTTTCCAAATCTTGTTATAGTTAAGAATTATTCTTTGTTTTGTTTTTAGAGTTAAATTATTATTCATGTTAAGCATTCTTATTTTAAAAATTACAGCCTTTTCATTTCATATTTTGATTTTCCATGATTATTTAAATATAATTCAATTAAATGGACATTATCCAAAAGTATATCTTTTACCAGTGAGAAGATACAATGCTTTACTTCCTGATCTTTGGGTCTGTCAAATTCATCTTCATTTTGTTTTTGCAGTAAAGACAAGTCAACTGGTCGGAAGAATGTTGGGTTATATGTATTTCTTTTTTATACATTGTACAGGTTTCTCTGTTGTTATCTGTCATCAACAATTTCCGAGAAATCTAGTCATCTCACTTTTTGTGTATTGCCTTCTCTTTCTTTCCTTTGGATACTAGCAAGTTTCTTTCTTTACATTTGAAAATCAATGAGTTTATTTTATATTTAGTAGTTTGTCTCTATTAATTTCATACCCCTATCTTGCCCCTCTTCACTCCTCTCTCCCTACTGAAAAGTGAAAGTGTTAGTTGCTTAGTTATGTCCTACTCTTTGGGACCCCATGGACTGTAGCCCGCCAGGCTTCTCTGTCCATGGGATTCTCCAGGCAAGAATACTGGAGTGGGGTGCCATTTCCTTCTCCAGGGGATCTTCCCAACTCAGGTACTGAACCCAGTTTTCCTGCATTGCAGGCAAATTCTTTACCATCTGAGCCACCTGGGAAGCCCCTATTGGTAACCACTAATTTGTTTTCTAAATCTGTGACTCTGTTTCGGTTTTGCTACTATTCCATTGTATGTACAGGTTTCCCTGGTGGCTCAGAGGTAAAGAACCAACTTGCATTGTAGGAGTTGCAGAAGACACAATTTTGATCCCTGGGTCAGGAAGATCCCATGGATGAGAGTATGGCAACCCACTCCAGTATTCTTGCCTGGAGCCTGACAGGCTACAGTCCATAAGGTTGCAAAGAGTCGGACATGACTAAAGTGATTGAGCACGCACACATGCTTTGTATGTACATATGTTTGTATGAGTGTGTGTGTGTGTACATCACGTCTTCTTTCTACCCATTTATCTGTTGGTGGACACTTGGGTCACTGCTTCCATATCTTGGCTTTCTTAAATAGTGCTGCAAGGATATATTGTACAGAACAGTTAGCTGTCATGTTGCAATAACTGTTAGTGGAGTATAATCTATAAAAATACTGAATCACAATGCTGTTGTACACCTGAAACTAATATATTGTAAATCAACTCTAATTCAATTAAAAGTAAAATTTTGTAATAAAAAAAAAGAAAGAAAAGTACCTGCCTAGCTGTAAAATACCCGACTAGTAGTCCTCAAAACTGCCAACGTCACCTGAAACAAGGAAAGACAGAGAAATCAAGAAATCAAGGAAAGTCAGAGAAAGGAAAGACAGCCGAGAGAAGCCTCCAGGACTGTGACATCTAAACAATATATGGTGTGCTGGATGGGGTCCTGAAACAGAAAAAGGACAGTAGCTAAAACCTAAGTAAGTATGAATCAAGTGTGCATGCATGTGAGAGGGTAACAGGCAGGAAGGCCAGGGGTCTCCAAACAGAGGAAATAGGCTGCAAGTGCCAGATATTTTTATCTCTCTCTCAAGCGGCAGGAGGAAACAAACCAGCGATATTTTTTTCTTCTCTATACAAATTTAAAAGGAGGTTTCTCTTAAAATGCTGTGTTGCCATGACACCTGGTTTCACCTGAAGCTAACTATTCTCAAACCTTGAGTTAACCAATACATTTTTTTATGGAAATGTTTGTCTTAAGATATGTTAATTTACCCCAGACACTGTAAGTTCCTCCAAATGGCCTAACCTACTTACTCAGATATTGTTCCCCTAATCTATGTAAACTAAACTATTTGTTTGGTAATCTGCCCTTCTGCAAGATTCAAGTCAATCGTTTTATGGCCGGGGATAAATTATCTGGTGCCATTCTAAATTTTAAGACATTCCTTTCTTTTCATTAACAGACTGCGAGTGCCTATATAGCTTATAGCTAAAGACTAGGAGGGGGGTACTCTTTCTGCCCCCTTCTGATGCCTATGTCAGAAGCTTTCTCTATCTCCTTTATGCTTTAATAAAACTTTATTACACAAAAGCTCCGAGCGATCCAGCCTCATCTCTGGCCCCGGATTGAATTCATCTCCTCCAGAGGCCAAGAATCCTGGCGTCTTATCGTTCAGCAACAATCTTTCACATGCATTCTCAGTCACTCAGTGCTGTTTGATTCTTTGCAACCCCATGAACTGTACCCCACCAGGTCTTCTGTCCATGGCATTTTCCAGACAAGAATACTAGAGTGGATTGCCATTTTGTACTCCAGGGGATCTTCCCAACCCAGGAATCAAACCCGTTTCTCTTCGGTCTCCTGCTTTGGCAGGCAGATTCTTTACCACTGCTCTACCTGGAAAGCCTATAAATAAATTATGGACTTAGGTTAATAATTATATACTGGTATCAGTTCATTAATTGTAACAAATGTACCATATCAGTGTATGATATTAGTAAAATGGGGAAATGGAGGGCAGTTATATGGTAACTTGCTTATACTATGATCTTAATTTTTCTGTAAACTGAGAACTTTTCTAAAAAAGTAGTCTACATTTTTAAACTTTTTAAAAAGAAAATCAATTGGTTTACCAGAAAATGCATCGTTTTCCCTTTATTAATAGTTTTAAGTCCCTGAAATACAGTGGGTATTTTAAATCTGCTATTCAGTTTATCCTTTACCATGGGAAATATTCTTTTAGTTTTTATTGTGATAAGAACAACTACATGAGATTTATGTACACCAGATCTTTAAAAATCACTCATCTTGCCTAACTGAAATTTTCATACCTGGTCAGCAACTCCCCAGTTCCCTACCCTCCAAGCTTTGGCAACCACCATTTCACTGTTTCGATGAATTTGACTATTTAGATTCAATATAAGTGGAATCATACAGTAACTGTCCTTCTATAACTAGTTTATTTCACTCAGCATAACGTTCTCAAGATTTATAAATGTTGTTGCATATGACAGGATTTCCTTTTATCAAAAGGCTGAATAGTAGTACATTGTGTGTATATAGTACAAAATTTTTAATCCATTCATCTGTCAATGAACATGTACATTGGTTCCACATCTTAGCTATTCTGAATAACGCTGCAGTGAATGTGGGAGTGCTAATATCTCTTCAGGATTCTGATCTCAATTCTTTAAGATAAATACCTAGAAGCAGGTTTGCTGGGTCAGATGGTAGTTCTATTTTTAATTTTCTGGGAAACCTCTATATTGTTTTCCATAGTAACTGCACCATTCAGAATTCCCACCAACAGTGTACAAAGGTTCTAATTATTCTACGTTCTCACCCACACTTGCCTTTTTTTTTTTCTTAACTGTCCTAACAGATGAGAGGTGATATATTATTGTAATTTGATTTGCATTTTCTGATGATTAGCGGCATTAAGCACCTTTTCATACACTTGTTGGCCATTTGTATGTCTTCTTTGGAGAAATGTCTACTCAAATCTCTAACTCATTTTTAGCAGAATTATTAGGTTTTCTTTTTATTGAGATGCTGTTGTTGTTTAGTGGCTAAGTCATGTGCAGCTCTTTGTGACCCCATGCAACTCTTTGTAGCCTGCCAGGCTCCTCTGTCCACGGGATTTTCCAGGCAAGAATACTGCAAATGGGTTGCCACTTCATTCTCCAGGGGATCTTCCCTACCCAGGGATCGAACTGACATCTCCTGCATTGGCAGGCAGATTCTTTACTGCTGAGTCACCAGGAAAGCCCACTATTGAGATGTAGAAATACCTTATATATTTTGGAAGCTAACCCTTATCAGATATCTTCAGGAAAGTTACAGGATACAAAATTAGTGTTTAAAAATTGGTTGTGTTGCTATACAGTAGTAACAAACTATTGAAAAAGGGAATTAGGAAATCTATCCCATTTATAATAACATCAAAAAGAATAAACTATTTAGGAATAAACTTAACTAAGAAAATGAAAAATTTGTACACTGAAAAAGACAAAACATTCATAAAATAAATAATACAAAAACAACTGGAAGGATAGCTCGTGTTCACAAATTGGAAGAATTAATATCATTAAAATGTCCATACTACCCAAAGATATTGGAGAAGGGAATGGCAATCCACTCCAGTATTCTTGCCTGGAGAATCCCATGGACAGAAGGGCCTGGTGGGCCACAGTCCATGGGGTCGCAAAGAATTGGACTGGACTGAGAGACTAACACATTACCCAAAGATATGGACAGAGTCAAAGCAATGTCTATCTAAGTCTCAATGGCATCATTACAGAAATAGAAAAGACAATTCTAAAATTCACATGGAATCACATGAGACTTTGAACAGCCAAAACAATCTTGAAAAAGAAGAACCAAGCTATAGGCATCAAACTTCCTTATTTCCAAATATAAAGCTATAGCAATCAAAATACCATGTATAGACATAAAGATAGTCATGGAATAGAATAGAGAGCCTAGAATTAAACCCACATGTATGTGGTCAAGAGATCTTTGACAAGAATACCAGGACTACACAGTGGGGAGAGGATAGTGACTTTAACGAAGAGTGCTGGAAAAACTGGACAGCAATATGCCGAAGAATAAAACCGTCCTCTTCTCTTACACCACACACAAAAATCAACTCATAATGTACGGGTTTTGGCTAGAACTCCTGGGAGAAAATATAGGAGAAATCTTCATAAAGTCAGTCTTGACAAGTATTTCAAGGTTATAACATCAAAGTTCAGTTCAGTCGCTCAGTTGCATCCGACTCTTTGCGACCCCATGAACCGTAGCACACCAGGCTTCCCTGTCCATCACCAACTCCTGGAGTCCACCCAAACCCATGTCCATTGAGTAGGTGATGCCATCCAACCTTCTCATCCTTTGCCATCCCCTTCTTCTCCTGCCTTCAATAACACCAAAAACAGACAAGAGAAGCAAAAAAAAAAGAAAGAAAGCAAAAAAGAAAGAAAGAAAGAGATAAGTGGTCCAAACTAAAAGGCTTCTGCACAACAAAAGTGATAATCAATAGTGTGAAAGACAACCTAAGGAATGGGAGAAAATATTTGCAAACTAGCAAAATGGTTAAAACCATTAACCTATTGAATGTGCTCTGTAATATAACAGACAGTAGCCACATGTGACCATTTAATTTTAACTGCATTAAAATGAAATAAAATTTAGAATGCAATTCCTCAAGTCATCTCAGCCACATTTCAAGTGTTCAATAGCCACATATAGCTAGTGGCTATCATACTGGACAGCAAAGATATAGAACATTAGCAGCATTGCAGAAAGTTCCATTGCACAGTACGGTACTCAAACAGTAGACCAAGAGAATATTAGGCATATATTAATCACTTAATTAATATTTGTTGAATTGCTTAAGGTGGGTGTTCTTTCCTAGGAAAAAGTGATATTTAGCTATGTTTTATTTATGTGTAGAAAGTTTATGCCTACTTATAAAAAATTGACCTTTAAGAGTTCATAAATTTTGAAAATTAAGATTTTTTGGCAGTTCCTTTCGAAGAGTGTAGTTTTTCCATAACGTTTCACTGACGGGGGCTAAAGGAGAAGACGCCAGTGTGCTCATGAAGAGAAGACTTACACCTCCCTGGGAACTGTCTGCGCTGTGCTGTTTCTTCCCCTACTCCCCCTTTGAGCCACGGTGCTACAGCCCCACGCAGAGGCAGCCCTGAAAGGCAGCAGAGGAAAACTCTGGACTGCTTGGGCAATTATGAACTTGGAGAAAACAACATTAGAAGAATCGTGACAAGGATGTCTGAGGAAGGATATGTGGATGAGGAGAATGGTTTCAGAACGCTAAGACCATGTGACAAGTGAACGCCTCTGGATGGCCCGGTCAGTGCTGGGCAGGCTGTCAGTAGCAGGAGCACAGTCTGATCCATCCTAAGGCTGTCAGACAGCTTTCTCCCCCAGCTACTTCCTGTCTTTATTCAGCGGGCCTTCAGGGATGGAGGCCGAGCACAAGTTCAGCCTCATGATCCCATCACAGCTGACCGGTCGGCCTGCCAGCCGTAGAGGCCAGAGCAATGCTGAGCCCCTAAAACATGATTTCCAGCAGGACTAGCCGGCTACCTTGTGGCAAGCTGACTGATTATACGGCATCTTCCCGCAGGATGCAGAGCTTCATCTTCACAGGATTACATACACTTTCTTGGCATCGGTGATCTCCCCTCATGCGGTACTTCTGCCAGGGCCCCTGTTTGTGGACGTTCAGCAGCAAACAAAGCTGGGTGTAATACACTCCCGTCCAGAGCGAGCTGAAAGCTGCTCCCGGGAGCACCGACCGCCTGGCAACTCTGGCCGTCCCTGCTCGGGGACTCAAGCTTCCTTCCGCAGAGAAAGTCCTCTGGATGAGCGGGGCAGCTGCATGGGTGAGAAGACCCCACTGTGCCCAGAAACGGCGAAGCCCTAAGAGGCACGACCAGGCACTAATATTGTCTCCAAGACACAAAGACTGGTTTTCTAACACACTATTTGTGTGGTAATGTGGACTATAAGAATTTGTAAGCACTTTGAGAAAGTTAAAGACATGACAAAATTAGAACTACTGACGGTATTGTAAAAGAGATGTGATCAAATGATTTAAAATAAAAACTTATAATTTCTAGAAATTATTCTACATCTGGGCTATCTCCAATATCAGCAAGTAAAACTGAAATAAGAGTTGGATGTCAATTGAATAAACAAAGTACACTAAATATTTATTATTTAATGATTGCTACAGTTTTTCACTTAATATAGGGCAACTTTGTTTGGTCTGGTTTAGCTGATTTTTTTTTGTTTTAGGGGTGTGTGGGGAAGCAGTTCCTATTTAGAAGGAATCTGGATATATACTGCCTTCACCTATAAAATTGGACCTTGGGGATACAAATTATTTTACCTCTAAGATCTTCTTCCAGATGTTGTATTTTCTAATTGTATAAACAGAATGAAAAATAGATAGTATTAGATACTATGAATATAAAAACAAACAATAGCCATCTAATCAGAATATTTGTATTTTTGACATACTCAAGTTGATTTAAAAGTGTTCACAAAATATTAAACAACATACTATAACTTTATAGCCTCAAAATATTCTCCCAAGAGTTTAAATTAAAAAAAAAATTCTGAGGAAAAAGAATAACAAAAAGAGTATCTATTTAAGGGACATGATCAATTACTATTAATACAGAAGGATTGATAATGAAATATTTCTTCCTGGAAATCAATTTCACACATTTATCCACAATGGAAAATGTGAGGCAGGAGAGTGGTGAGCACCTGGTTATCTCTCTGATTCTTACTCCAAAGACAATATTGCCAGCATTCAGCATCTGCTCTTCAGCTAATACTTCAAGGAGCTGAATAAATTTCACTCTAGCTGATAAATCCACCCAAAAGAAAGGCTGATGTCAAATGTGAGCAAACTGCGTGCTGCAGTGAAAGAGCACAACCATTGGAAGGAGGAGATGTGAGGCCTGGTTCTGGTCCTACCATTTCATCGTCTTAATCCGCCTGGGTCTTTTCTTCATTAACTCAATAGAGACAATAATACCACTCACCACAGAGCATTCGTGTCACAGTCAGAAGACACGGTATGTGTGAAAGCAGCTTGAAAGCTGCAATGTGATTTGTTCTTTCTGTTGTGCATAAGCCTGGGGTTCAGAACTCTCCTATTTAGTCCTAGAGACCATGTAGTCAGTGGGAAGGAGCAAAGGGGAAATCTACAGAAATGGCCCTGGTTCGATTGACAGCAATCTCCCCATTCTTAACCTAAATTTTTCATCAAAAGAATAATATCATAAGAGAAATGATTGTTCAGTCTTCAGAGTCAAGAACTTAATGGGTAACACTGCAGTTTTCCCAGTGTTCAGGTATGCTTATTAGTAATGCCCTTTTCTTGTCAAAGGTGTCCTACTTAGCCAATAAATTACATAATCACCACAGAGTGCTAATAGGTCCTAATAATAAAGCAGCAGTCATTAGTGAGTGGTCATTTATGCAGTCATCAGTGAAAAACTATCCAATGCTCTCTGGAGAAGGCAATGGCAACCCACTCCAGTATTCCTGCCTGGAGAATCCCATGGACAGGGGAGCCTGGAGGGCTACCGGCCATGGGGTCTCAAAGAGTCAGACACAACTGAGTGACTAACACACATCCAGTGCTCTGCATACGTGAGGTGCTACCAACCCTCTCTCCCTACCAATTCCCTGCCGGAGTGATTGATGCAACTAATAAAGTAACAAGTGAATCACTGGATTCCTTTCTAGAAAAGTTGGAATACTATGACTAAGGTGCCTCACTGGAGTAAAAGTCCAGCTCCTTCTTTCTGCATAGAAACAGCGTTCAGCTAGTTCAGGGCTCCCAACCTCTCATTCTGCGCCATGCGTCACCACTGGCTGGGTTCTGACGAACAGCATGTTTGAAGGGGTGACGGGCAGCACTTCCAGGTCTGGCTGAGAATCACGCATACACCCCAAAATCTCACAGCAACTCAGCTCTGATCATTCTGATGACAATCATCCAGGGAGGGAAGCCTCTGTGTTGAGCAGAGCTGGCTCCTGTGAGAGAGAGAAACCTGCTTGCTAGGCCATTCTGGGTTTTGGTCTTTTTGCTATAACACCCTCACTTCACTGTAACTAGTAGAGAGAGCTTAGAGACTGGCCATCTTTGGAAATAAAGCACGGTGCTATAGCAGGGGAAGGAGTAAACCAAGAGGATGGAGAGAGAAAGACACTGAATGACCTCTTCCCCAGCCCTCCTCGTTTCTGCACCCTGCTTCTCCCTCACAGGAGCGGCACGGTCAGCAAACAACAGTGTGGCACTCTGAGAGCCCCACCTCACTTTTACTTGAAAACAGAGTTCTTCCCTATAATAATTCAGAAGAAATCTCAGATTGCCTACTGATCACTCACATACACCACCACCACCAACCCACCTCCATCTTTCACTGCCTTTTGTCCCCTGCTACCAAAGAGACCGAACACTGACTGGCATGGTTGTTGAAGGGTCACATTAAATCCTGGTTGACAGAAGCAGGTGAATAAAAACCACAAGCCATTAAAGGAGACAGAGTACATTGCAGAAGATGAGAGAAAGTGAACAACCAGAGCAGATGGCTCCCACAGATGCTGGAAAGTCAAATAGGAAGAGATAAACCATAATTCAAAGGGGAAAACAAATGGGGGAAAAAAAAGAATGAAATACTACTCCTGAAAGATAAAGTAAGAGACCAAAAGTATAAAGAATCAAGTAATAGAAATGTCAAAACAAAAATGAGAATGAGAATAGAGAAAGTTGAAATCGAAATGATAATGGATGAAAACTTCCTGCATTTAAAGACCTCACCAATTCTTGCACATAACTAATTCCTTAATGCATCCTGAGACATCTCTTGATGAGCCATCTCAAACGTGAATTAAAACTCTTAAAAATATACTGGCCTCTAATGTGGGATGTTGCAAGTAGAGGAGGTTGAGGTGGTGATGGGGGTATGAGAACCCCTATGTACTTTCTGCTCACTTTTGTTACAAATTTAAAGCTGCTATTAAAAAAAAAAGTTTATGAAAAAATATATATGCAAAAGATTACTTGCAAAGTAATGGTAACTCTGCAAATATCGGATGTCTTTTCTGTAACTCTGGAACATAGAAAATACTGAAATAACTTTAAGGCAATGAGAGAAAGCTATGTGGTTGAAGAATCCCACACTCAGCAGCCAAGATACCATTCTTCTACAAGAGAAAAAAGATAGTGTGACATTCAGAGCTCACAGATCACACACACAACCAAGTGCTTATCTGCGGAGCACACTTGAGGAGGCATGCCAACGAAATAAAAAAGAATTCAGTTATAGGATCCCAGGCTGGAAGAATAAGAAATACAAGAGAAAATAGTGGTGAGCGATGACTCTTGCATTTTTAATAAATTTAAATTGATGATAATATGAGCAGAAATTAATGTTTAAGTGACAAGTGAGGATTTTAAGAACCAAAGATATTGTAAGGTAAAATGTTATAATAGCTTAGAATTAAAAGTCTAGATTATCTGAGGAAAACCCAGGAGTTGGCAGAAGGAAAGTATGTAACGTGAGGAAATAGAGAAGCAAAAACATTTAAAAGTCTTACTGGGTAGATGGGAGGAAGTGGTAAGTACAATGACCTGGAGAATACAGATATGTATCTGAGAGTTAAAAACAGGAAGGTAACCAACAAGAAAGAAAAAAAAAACCACTTCTTAGTGAAAGGAGGGCACAAAAGATTATTTTAAAAGGATAAAGTAGGGTAAAAGTTATTGAAATTTAACCTAGTCAAACAAAAAAAATGTAAAGAAAGAAAAAACTAACAAAGTAAAATTAAAAATAAATATAAACTGATGCACAAAAAAGCATAATTAAGGGATCTTAATCTTCAAACCAGGAATCCTGGACCAAATAACCATGAACAGGCTGAACACTGCTATCAAAATCCATGACCCTCAGTTTGACATAGAAGCAAAGTTCAAATTAGAATACTGGAAGATAAACAGAAGGGTCTCACCAACATACAGCACATGCTTAATCAAAATCATGACTGGAAAAACATAAGAGTTACTTAAAGAAAGACTGTTTATAGAAAATATATATAAAAAACAAAGTGTTTTTATTTTTCAATAGCTAAAAATAAAGAGATGGATAAAGATATATCAAATAAATGCCAGAAAAAAAAGGACTGTGGCATTATCAATACAACACAAAACAGGATTCAAATTTAAAGAACTAATGGCCTAAAGACTTTTTAATAACAATAAACATAAATCTCCAACATTGCTACAGATACAAAGATTCATGTACTAAATAATAGAGTAACAAAATCCAGAAGCCAAACATTTGATAAAACTGATGAATTTGTGCAATATTTTTAGAGAAATGAGTACAGAGGCAATGATTGTATTTTTCTAATAGCTGAAACTAAGAAACAGGAATTTGTTTTCCTTTGCTTATGAGACCAGTTGTTTCATCCAATTCAACTGTTAATTAGCACACAGGATACAGACAAGACATTGGTCTAGAAATAAATGAAGTTCAGGGAGTAAAAGATTAACAGAAGTTTTAAAAACATTTCTTCTGTTTAACTTCTACCTCAAAGAACCTGCAAATTGAATTTGATTTCCCATAATTATAATAGTAAGGAATTCAATGAACATACAAAGGTATTAATAAAAAGTGGTGAAGTATCTGAAAGTGGAAAAGATATCCAATTATTGTTCAATAGTTCTTATAAACTATACAAATGATCTCAAGCGTGCTGCATCATATTGGAGTGTCTACCAACAGTATTTAATATATTATCTTAAGTATCTATCCCTGAAAAGCCTAGAACCACACACTGACACATAATACACTGAACTAACACAACAAGAGGCATGCTCATGAATCAACAGAATGAGAAATTACTTAAGCATGGGGTTCACAGCTATATAGGAAGGCTTATATGGGTAACTAGCTGTTAATGAGCTTGTTCGGTACAGTACAAAGTACTTTATTCTTTCTCCCTTTGCCCCTTCAATCAGTTCAGTTCAGTCGCTCAGTTGTGTCTGACTCTGCAACCCCATGGACTACAGCACGCCAGGCCTCCCTGTCCATCACCAACTGCTGGAGTCCACCCAAACCCATGTCTGTTGAGTAGGTGATGCCATCCAACCATCTCACCCTCTGTCATCCCCTTCTTGTCCTGCCTTCAATCCCTCCCAGCATCAGGGTCTGTTCAAATGAGTCAGCTCTTGGCATCAGGTGGCCAAAGTATTGGAGTTTCAGCTTCAACATCAGTCCTTTCAATGAACACCCAGGACTGATCTCCTTTAGGATGGACTGGTTGGATCTCCCTGCAGTCCAAGGGACTCTCAAGAGTCTTCTCCAACACCACAGTTCAAAAGCATCAGTTCTTCAGCCCCTTCAATAACTCTCTGGAATCTACTTCTTTCTAGCCTTTATAGCTCATCTTAGTCACAGAGTAGTCTCATCTTACTTCAATAATTAAAATCCCCAGTCCAATTTTATGTAGTATCATGCCTCTACATTTAATTCAATATAGACACATCTCTTCACTCAGTTCAGGTCTGCCTAAATAATGGGAAGGAAGTGTGGTGAAAAACATAATAATAGTAAACAAGTTTTCTGAAAATATAGTTGTGAAGCTAAAGAACCCCACATATACACTCTTCTCCTATAGTTAGGAGTGGGAGCTAAGTGCAGGTACATGATACACACCAAAAATCCTCCCCAATGGAATCCTCTCATATACTCCTCAAAGTCTACTCTTTCCTAGGGCCAAGGTAGAGGATTTGTAATATTGGTATAACCTAATTCATAGGCTCTTAACTCATCCTAGTTAACTTACTTTAGATTGTGTCTTTGCATGACAACTTCACGTCAACTGTATGTTTCTTGGTCTTTAATAATTCAGTTGAAACTGAGGGGGGAATAAAAGATTCCTGCTTTAACACCATAAAGACGAAGTGAAAGAGAAATAAAATAGCTCATTTGGGAAGGCAATGAGATATGTGATAAAAGCGAGACAGCGAGACTTTTAAAAGCCAGTGAGGAAGTGAGTAGAGCATGTTTAGCAAAGCTGCTTCCAATCTATAAACTCCAAAACTTCCATCCAAGGCTAGAAAACCAGATGAAAGGAATGTAAGATGTTTACTGAGTCAGCAACCAGGTAGGAGACAACCGTCCACGTCAGTCTCAGTTAGTCACGTAATTATTCACTCAAAAAACATTTATTGAATATCTACTGTATTTGGCAGAGGAAATACAGAAATAAAAATGGCATAACCTTACTTCCCATAGAGAGCTGGCCATTTTATGACAGAGAAAGACATGCAATAAGGAATACCTACAAGTAAGGTGGAGTGAAAGAAGATAAAATCTTGGTGACTGGATGAGGAGATGAGATTATCAGTACCAAATTAAACAAACCAAGAAGAAATTGCATCTTAAATAAATAACTGAAAAACTCAAGTGATCTTTTAGTGAGTTCCTAGAATGGAATAGTCAAATTGAAGACTCCATTTAACTTTCAATTTTCTGTTAGCCTGACAAATTTGATTGGTGTTTTTTCCATAAATGAGAAGCTGCAAAAATGCTAGATATATAAGTAGAGAAAGTGATAAACCTAAGAACTTTATTAGCCCACTTGTTTATGGATAATCCAACCTGGAGAAAATACTAACGGTTTCCTTTTAAGAAGCAAAAGGCTCCACTTAAAACATTTAAGACAAACATGAGACTAACAAAGTAATGTCTGGATCAGAAAGGATTATATGGATCAATTCAATCCAGTGGAACAGGGTTTCCAAAGGTCAATGGAGGTCATAGTTTTTCCACAGCAGAAGTCATTTGGCAACATGTAACAAAGTTGACAAAGTTACCACAACAAGCACCAGAGACAGAATGGCATCAGTGAGCCCTGACCCTCAGGGATCCAGAGATGAGTTACAGTTCACGGCGTTCCTATGGGTAAACTGGATGGGCTGACACTATGTGATCAGAATAGATGAAGAATGGGTTAAGAGAATGCTTAAGCAGACACGGTGGCAGATATGGAGGTTATGGATGGGCTACCTCACCAAGGCTGCCATAGCTACTGCAAGTGCCTAACAATCAAAAATAGAGATCAAGGCTGAGCCACCGCTATGAAACTACCCCTCAAGGAGACCAACCAACCACTTGGTAAAAAACCACAAGCAATTCATTTTGACAAGAATCAACATTTACACCAGATTTGGGATTTAGCTTTCCCACATGCATTAACTTGATTTAGCTCAAGAATTTTAAATCATCTAGGGTCTGATTGTCATCCTAGGATCCCGCACATATCATCCTTTTATCAGCTAAAGAGCTGCCACTGTGAATCCATGATCACAGATTCTCCAGGCCTACAATTTATCACATGATCCATAAACAACTGCCTCCCAGAACTTTAGAATGACCTCTGAAAGGCTCAACTCAGGCATTAGGTTGGAGATGAGATCATGCGTTTTTGGGATGTTGTCAGTTAATATGCTACAAATGCTTTAAACCAGTAGACTTTATATGATGCTGAAAAATAGAGTATTCTAAGTCAAAGCATTAGAAGTAGCACCTTTCACCATTACTCACAGTTACCCACTTGAGAAATGGTACCAACAGAGGGCATGCTAAGAGGGTACTAAAACTAAACTTGGGGCTAAGCTACTGTATGGACATTTGGGGGTTTCTATGCCAGTATAAGGTCCGTCTAATCAAGACTATGGTTTTCCAGTGGTCATGTATGGATGTGAGAGTTGGACTGTGAAGAAAGCTGAGTGCCGAAAAACTGATGCTTTTGAACTATGGTGTTAGAGAAGACTCTTGAGAGTCTCTTGGACCGCAAGGAGATCCAACCAGCCCATCCTAAAGGAGATTGGGAGGACTGATGCTGAAGCTGAAACTCCAGTAATCTGGCCACCTGATGCGAAGAGCTGACTCATTGGAAAAGACCCTGATGCTGGGAGGGATTGGGGGCAGGAGGAAAAGGGGACGACAGAGGATGAGATGGCTGGATGGCATCACTGACTCGATGGACATGAGTTTGAGTAGACTCTGGGAGTTGGTGATGGGCAGGGAGATCTGGCGTGCTGCGATTCGTGGGGTCGCAAAGAGTCGAACACGACTGACTGACTGAACTAAACTGACCTGACCTGAATGCCAGTATATCAGCAGGTAAAAGCTAATAAACAACAAAATAACAGATTTACTATAATAGTAAGACAAATGGATCCTGGTTACAATAAGGAGGTAGTTCTATTGTACAGAGCAGAGAAGGGATGAATATTTCTGGAACTCAGAAATTTTATTAATTTTATTAGTGCTTCTAAACCCTAAGTGACAAAGGCAGGGTAACCAGGGGTTCCAACCACTCACATCAAGCTCTGTGTCTAAGGTTAGGTTTCACTAGAAGCAGAGTGTGAAAGAAGGATTCATCTGAAAAATTATTAGTTGGGGAAATGTTCCTAGGAAAACAAACAGGAGAGTAGATAAAATGAGACTGAGAAGAAAGAAGGACAAACAACAGTATGATATCAAGGCCAAACAACATAGAGAAATAATGTTTCCATCCCACAGGACAGCTCTGGGGACCATATGGGTGACATCTCACAGAGGTACTGAAAAGGAGTCAGAGCATCAGAGTAGCTACATCCTACTAGTCTCTGGTTAAGAGTTGCCCCCTCGAGGATGGAAATTCCCATGTAATTCTGAGTCTCCTTGTCTGTTGGCAAAGTGGGTTCCAGCAGCCTGATGATAGCCCAGTGCCAAAGTGATTTGGGTACTGACTGTTGGACATGAAACAACACTGAAATTCAGTGTACACACACACACACGCACACACACACGCGCGCACACACACACACACATAGTGAAAGGCTCCAAGGAGACGTGGACAAGGCATCTGCTATAGTCTGTCTGGGTTACCACGCTGGGCAAGCAGCAGAGAACATCAAAAATGATAAGTGAGAGCATGGAACAATCCAGAATTGGTGACAGGAAAGAGAAATGATGAAAAAGAGGACGAAAAACAGTGAAATAATAAATCAAACGTGGGACCAAAGTCCTAGCAGAGACTAAGCTTGTAATTTGGCCTTTCAATCTTTGTATTGCCAGGTTTTTTTTAAGAAACTGTGACCAGTCACTGCCTTGATACATGGAATCTGAGATGTAGACTGTAGCCAACAGATCCATATTACTTTTCAAATCTTTTCTCTCAGTGTCACCTGGAAAGCTTCCAACTGCCGGGATCTGCCACTGTGAGTCTGAGGGCTTAGTCTGAGTCTCTGCAGAGTAGTTCTCACAGGGGCAGCAGGCTGGAAGTACCAGGAAAACAACACCTTTTCTCTTTCTCTTTCTGGCTAGAGACATCCTTCAACCATCTCTGGTGCACAAACATCACCCTCTCTTGCCCCTCTGGTTGGGATCACTCTGAAGCATGAATTTTACACTATTACCCAGAGCTGTGAGGTTAAGCTTCAAGTCTCCATCATGAGAGCTGTTTCAATAGTGTATCTTCTTTCTAGAAGAGAAGCTTTTCCTCCTTTTCTCACTCCCCTACTCCCCTGCTGATGTTTTCTGCTCTTTCCAAATACACTCCTTGCACTCAGATCCTTGTCTCCACGGCTGCTTCTGAGGGAATCTGAACTCTAATACCCAGTTCCATGATTATTGGTCCATTTAAGCACATGTTTCTCTCCTAGGGGCTTCTCTGATAGCTCAGTTGGTAAAGAATCCGCCTGCAATGCAGGAGACCCCGGTTCGATTCTTGGGTCGGGAAGATCCACTGGAGAAGGGATAGGCTACCCATTCCAGTCTTCTTGGGCTTCCCTTGTGGCTCAGTTGGTAAAGAATCTGGCTGCAATGTGGGAGACCTGGGTTCGATCCCTGGGTTGGGAAGATCCCCTGGAGAAGGGAAAGGCTACCCACTCTAGTATTCTGGCCTGGAGAATTCCAGGGACTATACAGTCCATGGGGTTGCAAACAGTCGTACATGACTGAGCGACTTTCACTTTCACTTCTCATCTAGAGCAGGTATATAAAAGCACTGAGACTCTTTGAAGAGTCTTTGAAGAAATATAGCAGAGTGCTATGAGTCTTACCTCCTGGAAAGAAGGAGAGGAAAAGGTTGCTCCCCTTAGCAAAGATAAGCAAAGCTGGAGGCTAGGGGAAGCGGTAAAGCTAGATTTTAATCTGTAGCATCTATTGCAATAGAGAAAAGTCCAGTGTGAACTGAACCCAACTTTGATTTCTACAGAAGTTACTGGGTGCTTTAAAGGATGACTGAAAGAGCGGGGAGGGAACTGAGCCAGGGCTCCATAGAGTCAGAAAGTGAAAAATTACAAAAAGGAGGGCGGGAGGAAAGAGTTGATCCATGTGAAACCATCTGGATTTGCTAACTGGTGCTTGTGGAAGTTAGACTTCTCCCCTCCCACATGGGCCCACAAGACTGGGAGTCAGGGGCCCTATCTTCAGATATTGACTGGAATAAACAGTACATTTTGTTGGCATCCTTAAGTTTTCTCAGGCACACACTTGAAGGAGGACTAGGGTCATCATAACGATGCAGCCTTGAGCTGTTACAAGCTATACTGATGTTTGTTCAAGCCTTTATAGGCCACCACCAACGAAAATGGCTAAGAGGAGCCTGGCCAGAGTTTGGTTATGAGAGAGTCCATGTCACCTCTCGACTATAGAGGGCTGCATTGCTGGGAGGTTGGGATGTGTTTCCTGTAATTTAGAAGCACCAGACCAGCTGAGAAATCTTAACTGAGAAGTGACAGCTAGTTAGTTCCTCCCTGCAGAGAGAGGAAGCTGACCTCTTCAGAAAAAAGTACTTGGTATGTCCCAAGAACCAGCTGTGGACCATGCAGTACAGAAGGTGATACGAGGCAGGTTCTCCTATTTTCCCAACAAAACTGCCAGCGTAGAAGAGTAATTGTCTCCAACAGGGAGCATCTGCTGGGAGTTGCCACTGGAACACTAGGAGCTGAAAAGGGAGCAAACATTCAGACAAGTAGGAAGCAGAGAACAGACTCCAAAAGACTGACAGTTGAGAGGCTCTCAGAGAAGTCTCTAAAGAATCCATGAAAGGTCAATTTGAAGTATTGTCTGGGCCTACAGAGAACAATGGCAGCTTACAACCCAGGCCAGCGAAGTCCAGAGTCTCTGCTCTCCTTTTCCATTTCTCCCTCCATTCCGGACATAGAAGGTCAGAAACAGCCCCTTACAAGCAGGAAAGTACCCAGTAAGAAAGAGAATAGTAATTTACCTTACACTTATCTCTAGAGGGCAGGAAACCCACATCATGTATGTCTTCTATACACCATAACTTTGACATTGGCTGTGTTCTATTTTAAAATTAAGACGTGGTTTTGTAATCTAAAGAAACCAGTGGACTTTCCATGGCCTAAGAGAACCTAGAAACCTCCTGGAATGTTATGGGTTGAATTGTGTCCCCAAAAGATACTCTGAAGCCCTAAGCCCTGGACCCTGTGAACGTGACTTTATTTGGAAATAGGAACTTTGCAGATGCAATTAAGTTATTAAGAGGTCATTAGGATGGGCCCTAATCCAATAAGACTAATGTCCTTTCATTGTAAGGAGAGGAAACTGCCACATGAAGACAGAGACACAGGATCGATGGCCACGTGGTGACAGAAGCAGAGACTGGAGCAATGCATCTACAAGTCATGAAATTAAAAGACGCCTGCTCCTCGGAAGAAAAGCTGTGACAAACCTAGACAGCATATTAAAAAGCAGAGACATTACTTTACCGGCAAAAGTCTATAGATTCAAAGCTATGGTTTCTCCAGTAGTCATGTATAGGTGTAAGAGTTGGACCACAAAGAAAGCTGAGCACCAAAGAATTGATGCCTTTGAACTGTGGTGGTGGAGAAGAATCTTGAGAGTCCCTTGGACTACCAGGAGATCCAACCAGTCCATCCTAAAGGAAATCAGTCCTAAATATTCATTGGAAGGACTGAGGCTGAAGCTCCAATATTTTGACCACCTGATGCGAAGAACTGACTCATTGGAAAAGCCCCTGATGCTGGGAAAGATTGAAGACAGGAGGAGAAGGGGACGACAGAGGATGAGATGGCTGGATGGCATCACTGACTTGATGGACATGAGCTGGAACAAGCTCTGGGAGTTGGTGATGGACAGGAAGCCTGGTGTGCTGCAGTCCATGGGGTTGTGAAGAGATGGACACACTGCAACTGAACTGAACTGTTCTACAAGCCAACAATGCTAAGAGTTACCAGCAAACCCCCAGAAGCTAGGAAGAAGGATGCTCTTGCCATTTTCAGAGGGAGCATGGCCCTGCCAAAACCTTGATTTTGACCTCCAGAACCATGAGACAGTAAATTTTTGTTATGCTAAGCACTTAGTCTGTGATACTTTGTTAGGGCAGCTCTAGGAAACTAATACAGGGCCTGTAATAATTTTCATACATTTTGTTCTTGTTGTTTAGTTGCTAAGTCATGTTCAACTCATCTGCAACCCTGTGAACTCTAGCCTGCCAGGCTCCTCTGTCCATGGGATTTCCCAGGCAAGAATATTGGAGTGGGTTGCCATTCCCTTCTCCAGGGGTCCTCCCCACCCAGAGGTGGAACCCATTATCTCCTGCATTGGTAGGCAGATTCTTTACCAATGAGCCACCAGGAAGCCTTCATACCACAGTAGGAGAAAAACTCCCCACACTAAATACATGTTAAAAGAACCATTGGGACAATTTGAAAATAAAATTAACAAAATTTCATGTATAACAGCATCAAAAAAATTTAGGAATAATTTTACAAAAGAAGTAGAAGACTTATACACTGAAAACTTACAAAGCATTGTTGAAAGAATTTAAAACATTTCTAAATAAATGGAAACAATCCTCAAATTCAGTAACTGGAAAGACTTAACATGGTTAAGATTGTACTATTCCCCAAATTCTCTACACATTTCTATATATCTACAAATTTCTATACGTTTCATGCAATCCCTATCAAACCCCTGGCTGACTTTCTTTTTTGCATAAGTTGAAAATTTTATCCTAAAATTCTTATGAAAATGCAAGAGACACAGAAGAGTGAAAAAAATCTTGAAAAAGAAGAACAAAGAGCATTTACACTTTCTGATTTCAAAACTGACTACAAAGCTACAGAAGTCAAGACAGTGTAGTACTGGCATAAGGACAGACACATAAATCAACAGAATAAAATTAAGCACAGAAATAAACCTTTACATCTATGGGCAGTATGTGAACTGAGAACTTCCAGATGTACAAGCTGGGTTTCTAAGAGGCAGAGGAACCAGAAATCAAATTGCCAACATTTGTTGGATCATAGAGAAAGCAAGGGAATTCCAAAAATATCTTCTTATGCTTCATTGACTACACTAAAACCATTGACTGTATGGATCGCAACAACTTTTGTGACAGTCTTAAACAGACGTGAATCCCAGACCACCTTACCTGTCTTCTGGATGTAACCTGGATGCAGGTCATGAAGCAATAGTTAGAACTAGACATGGAACAACTGACTGGTTCAAAGTTGGGAAAGGAGTATGACAAAGCTGTGTGTTGTCCCCCTTCTTATGTAACTTCTATGCAGAGGGCATGAGTGTATGCTGTCTCTTCAGTCTTGTCTGACTCTTTGCAACCATTTGTAGCCCATCAGGCACCTCTGTCCATGGGATTCTCCAGGCAAAAATATGGAGTGGGTTGCCATGTTCTCCTGCAAGGTCACAGCATGTGAAATGCCAGGCTGGATGAATCACAAGCTGGAATCAAGATTTCTAGGAGAAATAACAACTGCATATATGCAGATGATATCACTCTAATAGCAGAAAGTGAGGAGGAACTAGAGAGCCTCTTGATGAAGGTGAAAGAGGAGAGTGAAAAAGCTGGCTTAAAACTCAACATTCAACAAGCTAAGATCATGGCACCCAGTCACATCATTTCATGGCAAATAGAAGGGAAAAGTGGAAGCAGTAACAGATTTTATTTTTCTGGGCTCCAAAATCACTGTGGATGATGACTGCAGCCATAAAATTAAAAGATGCTTACTCCTTGGAAGGAAAGCTATGACAAACCTAGACAGCATATGAAAAAGCAGAGACCTCACTTTGCTGACAAAGGTCCGTATAGTCAAAACTATGGTTTTCCAGTAGTCTTGTATGTGAGATGTGGATGTGAGAGTCTATGGATGTGAGAGTTGGACCATAAAGAAGGCTGAACACCAAAGAATAGATGCTTTTGAATTGTTGGAAAACACTCCTGAGAGTCCCTTGGACTGCAAGGAGATCAAACCAGTCCATCCTAAAGGAAATCAACCCTGAATATTCACTGGAAGGACTGATGCTGAAGTTCCAATACTTTGGCCACCTGATGAGAAGAGTAGACTGACTGGAAAAGACTCTGATGCTGGGAAAGATCAAAGGCAAAAGAAGAGGGTGGAAGAGGATGAGATAGTTAGAGAGGATCACTGACTTAATGGACTGAATATGAGCAGACTTCAGGAGACAGTAGAGGACCGTGGGGTCTGATGGGCTGCAGTCCTTGAGGTTGCAAAGAGTTGGACATGAGTTAGCGACTGAACAACAACAATTGTTGACAAAAGCACCAAGACAATTCAATCAAGAAAGAATCATTATTGTATTAGGTAGAACATTCCAGTCATGAGATTTGCTCATGGTTAGGCAGAAAGGGGCTTTTCCATTACAGCAAGAAATTAACAAGGCTAAATCAGGTGTGAGCGTGGGATGACCATAGATCAGACAACAGATCAGAGAATGTTTTACCTTAAGGACAGACTATTCACTGGAGATATCCATAAGAGGATGGCTCAGGCTGAGTGTGGGTCAAAGTTCAAGGGCCTAGGGTAAGAACAGAAACTTTTCAAAGTTTAGTCAATAAGCATCTCATCCTGATTAATCAGTAGGGGTAAATATTTCACCTAATCATATATGAAGGTGCTACAAATTAATTAATAGAAACCTCAATTAAATAGGGCTTACCCAGTGGCTCAGACAGTAAAGAATCTGCCTGCCAATGCAGGAGATACAAACTCGACCCCTGGGTCCAGAAGATCCCCTGGAGAAGGAAACGGAAACCCGCTTCATATTCTTGCCTGGAGAATCCCATGGACACAGGCGCCTGGCAGGCAACAGTCCATTGAGTCACAAAGGGCCAGACAAGACTGAGCAACTAACACTTTCTCTTTCAGTTAAATCGAGTTGGGAAACCGGGAGGGGGAACTCGCACACCCTGCAACAAGAGTAGAGCCCAAAGGAAGAAGACAGACTCCTCTTTTCCTCTCTTTACTATTCACCACCCAACTTTCCTGGCACGGCCTCTTTACTACTGCCCACCCAAGTTTCCTCTTCCTCCTTTTTTTTTTTTTTTAGTGTATTCATATTTTTTTTTTCATTTATTTTTATTAGTTGGAGCCTAATTACTTCACAACATTGCAGTGGGTTTTGTCATACATTGACATGAATCAGCCATGGAGTTACATGCAACACCCTCCTTCCCTTTCCCTGGGAGACTTGCGTATGACTCACCATGGTTGTGGACTCTGTACTGCAGTTCTCTGCTAATCCCAAATAAACCCATCCTTGCTGGAGAAATATATGTAAGTTTATTTCTTTCAGGTCAGCAAAATAAAGAATGAAAATTTGGAGGGCCTGTATCTGACCTTGTCCTAGGTAATTAAGTGGACATCCCCAAAGCTTACCTAAGTTGGGGGGAAGGGTCATTCTTTATTTCCAAGAACATTTCCCAGAACACAAAAGGATACAGGAACTTCTTATGTTGTTACTGTTTTCTAGTAGCACAGGTAATTCTAGGAGTTCGTAGTAATTCTAGTCATTTCATCAGTGTTACCACTTATAATACAAAAATTACTTGCTTTCAGCTGTCCAGCAAAGGGGAGAAGGACAAAATTTTATAGAATTCTGAGACTTAGAGGCCCCAAAGGAAGATGTAGACCAGGGAACAAAATGACCAAGCCAGGAGCACAGAGCCGGCTGGAGAATGCAGACACGAGTCCCTAACACGCTAAACAAGTCAGAGAACCCCCTCTGAGACAGGGGGCAATCCAGTCTCAATACACTAAACAGAGAAATGCCTACTAACTATGGCATATTGAAGAACAGGAGGTCAACCTGATTTTCAGAGTTAGATCAGGAAGGTGAGGCTGCCATTAACCAAGTTGTTACTTGCAGGGCTAAAGACACGTCATCTGCCTTGCCAGGGCTGATCATCAATGCTAAGTCTGGGTACCTCTCACTCCAAGGATGAGAAATGAGGGAGAAAAATAAGGAATGTGAAAAATGCTAAACATAACAGCAAGGAACACTGCCCTAAAGACACAGATGAAAATGAAAATCATGTCTGTGAAAATGACTTTCTTAAAGAAAAATATGAAAAATATTTCTAAAGAACGATTTGCCTGGTATTCTTGATCTTTTTTAAAAGCAGGTTTTAATAAAATTCAAGAAGCTTGGCCTTAAGGACTATATAAGAAAAAATCATAGATAAAAGTAGAATTGCATGAAAAAGAAAAAAAGAGAATTTAACATTCAATGACAGTTTAAATGTCCACTGAAGGCTAAAGAAACAAAAACACAGCCTAAAATTGAATTGCTAATGAGAAGACAAAAACACAAAACTCAGGATGTAAAGAGAAAATAATAAACATAAGAAATGATTTTAAGCTAGAAATTCTGTGTTCAAATGAAAGAATGATATTCAGAGATATAATAAAATAAAATTTTTCTCACCTAAAATGAGTCTTCAAACCGAAAAAGCTCACTGGATTCCAGGAAATTTTGTGATTATAAAAAGCACCACACTTGGACCTAATCTGATAATTTTTTACTTAAACATTAATTTTGTTTTAATCCTGAAATCACTGAGGCAGAAGGAAGTAAATTAAAAATCATGACAGAGAGAGAGAGAGAGCGAAAGAATAAACAAAATTGAGAATAAGACAGGGAATGGATGATACAAATGAGAATTTTGGTTTGATTAAAGATTTACCTCTTCTGTTTTTCTACAAGAACATAGTGCACAGTGGCATGATAACAAACTTAAACATTCTAATAATAACAGATATTTTGGTAGGAAAGAATAAAACTGTTAAAACTGACCTAAGAAAGAACTTAAGTAGAGGAAAAATAAATTATGAAAAAAAGTGAAATATAGTAACATGCCTTAAAATTTCCAAACAAAGCTCTCAATATAAACAGTAATTTAAACAAGTTCTTTTAAATTTTTGAGTAGTAGAAAGTTCTAAAAAATGTAATCACTTCTGGAGCCTAGAAAATTATGGAGAACTGCTCAGTTCATTTTATCTCTGAACCTAATACCACATACATATTCACACATACCAACAATAGATGAATTTCACTATAATTAAATACAGTTAATATTAAGGCATGGTCGTTTCATTGCAATTTTTCCTAGAAGCTCTGAAACAATAAACAGAAAACAAAAATAACTGCTGTACCCTTTGGCAAAGAGGATACAATTATCAAAAATAAAGGGGAAAAGTTGGTGTATAAGCACAGTTATAACATTATTATTAACAATAAGAATAAAAATTGGAACCAACTTAAATATATCACCTTTTCAAAAAGACTTTTTGTTTTGTATTGGGGTGTAGCTGGTTAACAAGGCTGTGATAGTTTCAGGTGAATGACAAAGGGACTCAGCCACACATACACATGTATCTAGTCTCCCCCCAAACTCCCCTCCCATCCAGGCTGCCACATGACACTGAGCAGAGCTTCACATGCTCTATAGCAGGTCCTTGTTGGTTATCCATTTTAAATATGGCAGTGTGTAAATGTCCACCTCAAACTCTATAACTATCCCTTCCCCCACCCTTCCACTCAGCAACCATAAGCTTGTGCTAGAAGTCTGTGAATCTGTCTCTGTTTTGTAAATTCATTTGTATCATTTCTTTAGATTCCACATATAACAGATGTCATATGATGTTTCTCCTTCTCTGTCTGACTTACATCACTCAGGATGACACTCATAGGCCCATACATATTGCTGCAAATGGCCTCATTTAATTCTTTTTAATGGTTAAGTACTATATATGTATATATGTACCACATCTTCTTTATCCAATCCTCTGTTAATGGACATTTAACTTGCTTCCACATCTTGGCTATTGTTAACAGTGCTGCAAGGAACATTGGGGTGCATATATCCTTTCAGATCATGTTTTTCTCTAGATATATGCCCAGGAGTGGGATTGCAGTGCCATATGGTAGTTCTACTTTTAGTTTTTTAAGGAACCGCCATGATTTCTCCATAGTGGCTATACCAATTTACATTCCCATCGACGATGTAGGAGGGTTCTCTCCTCTCCACACCCTCTCCAGCATTTATTGCTTGTGGGTTTTTTGATGATAGCCATTCTGGCTAGTGGGAGGTGATACCTCATTGCAGTTTTGATTGCATTTCTCTAATATTTAATGATTAAAGAGGTTCAAGAGAGAGGGGATATATGTATGCTTATGGCTGATTCATGTTGTTGTACCGCAGAAGCCAACACAATACTGTAAAGCAAATATCCTCCAATTAAAATAAAGTTTTAAAAAGTACAGTCATCTAGCCTGAATTAATTGCATGTAACACCAGCTCTGTGGAACTGGGAAAAAAGGAATAATAAGCTACAACTTGACCTATGACTTTATGATGACAGTGCAGATATTTTCACAAAGCCATACACACAAGACAACCTGACCAGAAGCAACATTACCTTGCCAATTTCCACTCCTCTGACTGCACAGAACTCCCACTGGGTTATCTTTTATGCCAATATCTTAAGTTCAAATTGAACTTATTTCTCATTTGTTCTTCAAATCCATTTCCTCCAACTATGTTTATCCAGCTCTTAAAAGAACAGTAATCTATTAATTAATACAAAAGTGAGATAAAGTGTTTGCAATATTATCTATCCCAAGGAGTCAGCATTTTAAACAATGATAAGTTCATTTGCTCATAGAAAGTATGTAAAAGGCAAGGTTTCAACCAATATATATGAAGACGTGGGATCCTTTCCAGCCAAATTACCATACACACACACAAACACAGGATTTTAAAGTAATAGATTTAGTAGGTTAGATGTAGATGATAGTGAAGTGCCAGTCCAAATCCCCTCTTCTGAGCCAGCGGCCTCATCTCTAGGCACCCTGGTAAATGCCGGCTCCTAAAGGCTCACAGCTGCACCTTGCTGCAGTGAATTGCCCTCAGCTATTAGAACTGGACATGGAACAACAGACTGGTTCCAAATAGGAAAAGGAGTACATCAAGGCTGTAGATTGTTACCCTGCTTATTTAACTTATATGCAGAGTACATCATGAGAAATGCTGGGCTGGAAGAAACACAAGCTGGAATTAAGATTGCCGGGAGAAATACCAATAACCTCAGATATGCAGATGACACCACCCTTATGGCAGAAAGTGAAGAGGAACTAAAAAACCCTCTTGATGAAAGTGAAAGAGGAGAGTGAAAAAGTTGGCTTAAAGCTCAACATTCAGAAAACTAAGATCATGGCATCTGGTCCCATCACCTCATGAGAAATAGATGGGGAGACAGTGGAAACTGTGTCAGACTTTACTTTTATGGGCTCCAAAATCACCGCAGATGGTGACTGCAGCCATGAAATTAAAAGACGCTTACTCCTTGGAAGGAAAGTTATGACCAACCTAGATAGCATATCAAAAAGCAGACACATTACTTTGCCAACAAAGGTCCGTCTGGTCAAGGCTATGGTTTTTCCAGTGGTCATGTATGGATGTGAGAGTTGGACTGTGAAGAAAGCTGAGCACCGAAAAATTGATGCTTTTGAACTGTGGTGTTGGAGAAGACTCTTGAGAGGCCCTTGGACTGCAAGGAGATCCAACCAGTCCATCCTGAAGGAGATCAGTCCTGGGTGTTCATTGGAAGGACTGTTGCTGAAGCTGAAACTCCAATACTTTGGCCACCTCATGTGAAGAGTTGACTCATTGGAAAAGACCCTGATGCTGGGAGGGATTGGGGGCAAGGGGAGAGGGGGACGACAGAGGATGAGATGGCTGGATGGCATCACCGACTCGATGGGCATGAGTTTGAGTAAACTCCGGGAGTTGGTGATGGACAGGGAGGCTTGGCATGCTGCGATTCATGGGGTCGCAAAGAGTCGGACACGACTGAGTGACTGAACTGAACTGAAAGGGAACTAAGGAAAGGTATGTCCCCACTCACCATTCAGCCTCACATCCAAAGCCACAGCAATGAGTAATGACACACCAGCTCCACAGCCTCAAGAGAAGGGCTGGGGGATGAGGTTCGCTCTTGAACTCACCCCCTGCAGGCCAGGCCCACACTGGGCTTTACCACTCCCCTCTGTTCTGCTTCATTCACTCCCTTCAAAGGTTTTCCTCAACACTAACACTCCCTCAACAAAACACTTGTGCCTGAATGTCAGGCTCTGCTTCGAGGAACAAAACTTAAAGTGGTGTACATGGTTTTTCAAAAATAACTTGACATATAGTTCCATTAATTCCTGAACTGACTCATTTAATAAAAACATCACCTCCATTTGTCAATTAAAATAAAGAAATGAAGGCAAAAATAGAAGAAAGGATGGGAGAGGCATGCTTCAATTTCTGTGACTGTTTTGATCTTTTTTCTTTAAATAATTAAACCCATTCCTGAGTCACAGAGATGATGCTTCAGTCCAACGTTATTCATAACCTTCTTGGTTATTTACTTCGTTTTTGTCACAAGTCACCTTCATTCAAAAGCCTGCTCTTATTATCAAACTGACTGTAGGCTTATTTTTTACAATATTTATCTGTGAATATAAATCTACTCTTTTGCTGGACCACATCTAAATTTGCTGGTAAAATTCATCTGTTATTTATATATATATATGGCATAAACCCACTACATAACAAGCACTAAGATACTCACTGAAGTACTATAATATTTGCTTAGAAAATATCAGTGAAAACCGAGCAAGAATGTGTATGTATGGTCTCCTCGGGAGAAAAAAAAGAAACGAGCATTTAGATTAGAAATGCATGTGCAAGCTTCAATCTTTTCAGAAATAGTCTCCTCCGTTTTCAGCTTCTTTATTAATGAGCAAATAAAGCATCCTGTCACCGAAAACATAAAGGTAACAGATCTGAAAACAAGACGTGCCGCGTGAGCACTTTTTCTTTGCGATGCCAGAGCCGAATCTGCAGAGAAGAAAGGAGGCTTGTAATGAGACATAAGTAGTTGTGAGAAAAGACATCACGGGCAGTTTCCTGACAGAAGCCTGAGATTTAATCACCCGAAGCAGCTTCTGCAGCCGCTGCCGAGGCGCGCTGGCTTCACCGTTAGGGAGCAGGATGCCTGTCAAGCCCGCAGAGAAGCAAATGAATCGGTGCCAACACGCTGCCTGTGGACAACGGATGATGCTCACGCGCCGTTTATATCCCTTCCGCACATTCTGATCGTGTGTTATGTTATCTGCAGAAAATGCCAAGCCTGTATATCACTACAGAGGGACACTGAGGGAGAAAAGATGGTTATTAAACCTGTGAAAAGGGAGAGAGGGGGAAAGCTTCTTTGGAATTTATTTAAGCTACTGAGCAGAATCGTATTGCTAAGCAAAGCTGAGATTCATTTGAGTCATAACTTCAAAAGCTATTGAGTTTTAGAGGCAGGTAATTAAATTTTTTGATTTGGAAAGAGGGGGTGGGGAAATGGGCTAATATATTCTGTGCATTATTATAGTAACAGCTCCATGTGTTGGGATGTCCCTTAAGCCAGTCAACTCACTCATACAATTTATATGACCTTGAGTAAGTCAGTCTGTGCATAAAATGGTATAAAAATAGTAGCCCCTAGTCCCATAGAGGAGCAAATAAAATAATGTATATAGAATGGAAAAGAAAACAAAAGATAATATATACAGAGACCCTAAACAGATTAGCTCCCTTCCCTTCCATGAATATAAACTCCCAGATTATCCATTCTGACCCTGTGTATTGTCTTCCAATTCACTGTTCCATCATAACTGTTCAATAAATATTTGTTATTAAAATAATATATAAAATAAAAATAATGACTGTATATCCTAATGCTCACCCCTGCTGGGAGATTGTGAGGCTACACAGAAGGTTGAAAGAAAACAAAAACATTGTCACAGTGTTGAAAAAAAGGCTAATTATAGAATATTCATTAATTTCAGAAATGATTTGTCTTGATATATTATTGTGCCTAAGGGAGTAGAATTACATGAAATTTGAGGCATTCAAACAGTTATTACAAAGTTATTGCTTTAGATCTGGTGAAATTACAAAAGTAAAATCATGAACATAATAATAGCTATCAAGTACTGAGCAGACACCTGTGCTTTCCAGGAGGACTTGCAGTGAGGTGAATTGAGGCCTACCCACCCCACCCAAGAGACGTATTCTACTCAGGAACTGTGAATCTGATCTTCATTGGAAAAGGGGTCTTTGTAGATATAATTAAGGACTTTGAGATGCGATCATCTTGGATGAAGAAAGGCCCTAGGTTCAATGACAGATGTCCTTATTTTATAAAAGGCAGAGGGAGGTTAGAGACACATGGGAGATGGCCATGTGAAGAGAGACAGAAATTGGAAAGCTGCAGCCACAGGAATCCTGACAGCCACCAAAACCTGAAGAAGCAAGGAGTGTTCTCCTCCAGGGTCTCCAGAGGGAGTGTGTCTTTGCCAACACACTTATTTTGGAATTCTCGTCTCCAGAACTCTGAGAAAATACATTGCTGTTTTAAGCCACCAAGTTTATGGTAATTTGTTACAATAACCATAGGAAACAAACACAATACTTTTAGTATTATCATAATAACTGTAAATAAATATCCTGTCCCAGTTTCTATACTAAGAAACTGACTCAAAAAGCAAAGTAATTGACTGATCTAGAGAGAGTAAGCCAGGACTTACATACAGATCTGTCCAGTTTTAAGGGCTTTTTCTTAAGAAGTCAATTTTAAGTCAACCTTTTCTTGAAATCATCTTCCCTTCTTCTAACCTCATAGCAGGAGCTGTCTCTCTTTGGCTTTTTTCTTACAATTTGCTAACTATTTCTTAGAAGAAAAGTGAGCAAGTTTATGCTAACCATGCATTAAGTTCTCATATGGTTAGTTCACATTATTTTATGTAGGAAAATTGAGTAGGAAGGAAACATTGAAGATCTGCTTAGTTAGTGAATGAGAACCAAAAGGTCATTCCTAAAGTTGGCTTTTGGTGTCTCAGAGTCTAAGGAGACATTGCTGGCTGACTCTGTGTTGTAGATCTAACCTCCTACCTCATTTATTTATAGTTTCTCAAAGGAGCCTCTGGGTTTCTAGATGATAGGTCCCAAGGATCTGGGGGCCGCCAGGTAATCTTTGAGACAACTCTGACTGGCCCCGCTAGGAACAAGCTGCTGTGCAAAAATAGAGGCTGCCAGGGGGTTTTCCTGAAGCAAAGTCAGACCTGCCAATCAGCTCCAGCCCTGGGAATTCACATCCACTTCTATGAGGTCAGTTGTCACAGATTGTTTACAAAAATGAGTCTGGAAATGGCTTCCCCATCCTGTCCTCTATAGTATATTCTTTTCACTGTCTTTACATCTATTTTTCAAACAGCTTTCTTGAGGTATAATTTACATACAATAAAATTAACCCATTTTAATCCTACATTTCATGTATATTGGCAATGTACACTGTCATGAAACCACCACTATAGTCAAAACATAGATCATCTTCACCACCACGAATTTTCTCATACCCATCTGAGGTCATCTGCTCTCACGAGACCCAGCTTCAGGAATTCATGATCTGATTCCTCCCACTAGAACTTCATACAAATGGAATCATAGAGTATATAGTTTTTTGTATCTTATTTCTTTCATGAAGCATGGTGTTTCTGAGATTCATTCAAAATCCAAAATCATTTTGTATAGCACAAAACACTATACAGTAGTTCATTTTCCTATTTATTGCTAACTTCCCATTGCATGGATGTGCCACAATTTGTTTAACCATTAACCAACTGATGAACATTTGTAATTTTTTCAGTTTGAGTACGTTAGGAATAATCCTGCTGTCTTGCATCTAATTTTATTTATTTATAATGCTTTTCTTTTTTAGTCTCCCTTCTATATCTTCAGAACTGTTTGTTTCTTTCCTACCCCAAACTGACCAAAAATAAAGTTTAAGGGGTCTCTGGCAGTGGGGCATTTGTTTGTGCCAATACCTAGAAACGTTTTTGACTGTCACAGCTTGGAGATGCTACTGGCATCTCATTGTGAACCCGAGGGTCTGCTTCACAGCCTACGGTGCCCAGGAGAGCCCCCACAACAGAGAAGTATTCAGGGCTTCCTTGGTGGCTCAGTGGTTGAGAATCTGACTTGCGATGCAAGGGATGCTGGTTCGGCCCCTGGTCCCAGAAGATTCCACATGCTGCAGAGCAGCTAGAGCCATAGAACACAGCTACTGCGCCAGCACCCGGAGGGCCCCGAGCCACAGCTGCTGAGGCGGGCCCAGCCTGGAGCCTGTGCTCCGCAGCAAGAGCTACCGCCACAAGCAGAGGCCCACACACGCAACTAGGGAAAGCCCAGGCACAGCAGCAAAGACCCAGCGCAGCCAGTCAATAAATAAACCTTGGGGAGAAAGGACATAGTCAACCCAAAATGCCACCCGTGCCAAGACTGAGTAACAAGGCCTAGGGGAGGATCTTACAAAGGACTTTCCATGAAACTTATTATTAGGTGGGAATTTTAAATTAAAATATCTTCATTTCCTTGAGAGAAAAAAAAAAAAGCCTAGAATTCAGAGTTGTTTCTCATTTTTATATAGCTACTTCTAGTAAAAGATACATAGGCAACAGTACCTGAATCATTGAATTGATTAATAATTCTTTCTGGAAGTTGCACACCAAAATCATTTCGCTCACAGCTGAAAACCTGAGTTAAAATGTTAAGCTGTGTCTGATCAGATAGCAGTTGACAAGTCAAACTGCAAGTATTTCAGGACTTGGAAGAGGAGGAAATAGCTACTTTGCTCCTGGCCGACCCTACCCATCATAAAAGTTACCAGTGTTGCACTGTTCTCTTTCCTTCTCCAGGGTCTACTCAGATATCCTGAAATCCTTCTATTCCAGGAACTTCTAGGCTTCTCACCAGTTTTCAGCTGAGCAAATGAAACAGTCCTCAGCTTGAAGAAATAACCACTTAAGACAGTGACTGAATCGTACTTTAGGATAAGCCTACTATGGAAACACGTTCTGGGAGTATGAAAAGTAATCTGAATTTGGCACAAAACGTTTAATTTATTCAACAGATTCATTAGTTTTCAAACCTGTATACAATATTCTACAAAGAGCATGAATAGGAGCCAGAAAAGTCTGAATCTTACTTCAAGCGCCAGATTTGGGTTTTATACAAACAGAGTCAAATCCCTGAACCTCTCTCTGCCTGGGCATCCTCCTCTGTGAAGGTGGAGGGGACAACAGCTAATTTGAATTCGTGTAAGGATTAGGTAATGTATTGTAGACATAGGGCCTACTGTGTTGTGGGCCTTTGACAAATATTGATTTCCTTGTTGCTTTTAACTGTCAGCTTCAAACTAAATGGGTTTTTAGAAAAAAACATTCTCTTCAAAACACAACAAATATTAATATTTATATAAGTTATATAAGAATATATTGTATATATACTGTAATATACTGTATATATAAGTATGTACAATTTATATAGTTTATATAAATGTTTAAATATTATGTATGCAACATATATTTCTTACCTGATATTCGTGAAATTTAAGAATTAGATTGATGTGTAGAACAAAGTAAACTTTCACAAGGTCTGCTGATAGAACTAAATAATTTGCAGAAGAAAAAAATGTCATAAGAGCAAATCACTTCTAGCTAGCTGAAGTTATGCATATTTTTGAATTTAACTCATTTGTGATAGTAAACTAATTTATCAATCCTTATTATGGAATATGTTCATAATTCATAAAGATATTTCACCCAAAGTGAATCACTAAAAAACCTGACTTAGCCATGGTGCTTACAACACAAATATACTACCTCTTTTTTTCTCATGCATTATTCTGTCTCTCCCTATATAATTTTTAAAAGTTTTAGATTTATAACTCTCTTCTGAGTTGTAAAACCATTTGAGACACATTTTACTTGCAAGATGTTACAGAAAACAAAATCATAATTTTCTCATTTAGAATGTACTGTTGTCCCTCAGCATCCATGGGGGATTGGCTTCAGAACGCCCCTCAGTTTCCAATACCAAGGATGCTCAAGTGCCTTACATAAAATGGAATAATATTTGCATATAACCTCCACATATCCTCCCATATAATTTAAATTAGCTCTAGATTACTTTTAATACCTAACACAGTGTAAACGCTACATAGTTCCCTGCAAGCAGCAAATTCAAATTTTGTTTGGGGGAGTGTTCTACAATTTTTTAAAAGTATTTTTGACCCCTGGTTGTTGCAAGCATGGATGCACAACCAGCAGATGCAGAGAACCAGCTGTAAATGCAAATTTGCATTTTGCGGGGAAGTGGAATACTTCTATGTCTCTTTACTATCTCTGCAAATTAAAATAAAAGGGAAGGAAGGAAGAAAGAAAAGGAGACCAAGAGAGAGGGAAAGAGAGAGGAAAAGAAAAAAGATGCATTCCTTCACATTAAGCATCAGTAGCAATAAAACATCTATGGTGTGGGGCAAACACATTGCACCTGTCTTCCAGGTCCTCACGTCCCCTTGATCTCTGAGCTTATGCCTCACAGAAAGTGGCTAACATGCATGGTACTAACCTATGTTATGACATGGAGAGATCTTGTTTCTCTCTCTCAGAAGAAGAAAATGAAAACAGATGTCTTTCTTTATACAAGGATTCCCAAAGGGAATTACATCACTAATGAGGACAGGAGAGTCTGGAAGAAAAAAATGGTGTGCCCAGAGGCAAAGTAGAGTTGGACCTTTATTTTATGATCCCTGAGAAACTAAATGCTCTGTTGGAACAAAGAGAAGGCCACTGTTCTGTAGAGAATACCTTTTCCAAATTTGTTTCTCAAGCTACTGATTCCAGATGTGTTTTTAGCCTGTTTAATTTAAATAGGACTGCTCCTTCTTGATTGGAAAGATGACACTGGCTGTCATATGAGGGCATCTTACCATGCCCTTCTAGGAATCTGTTTCAAGGATTTTCTTATCTTACTTTTAAAGAGCTATGAGACACTTTCATGTTAAATTGAACTGGGTATTGAATTTAAAAAAATAAGATAGGGAGAGTACTTGAATGAAACAGAAAAATGGACAACTAGAATAAATAATGTAGATGTAAACTCATATACAATTACTTATATTTATCATATTGAAAAACATCATTGATGTGATTTCAGTTCAGTTCAGTCATTCAGTTGTGTCTGACTCTTTGAGACCCCATGAACTGTAGCACACCAGGCCTCTCTGTCCATCACCAACTCCCAGAGTTCACCCAAACCCATGTCCATTGAGTTGGAGATGCCATCCAATCATCTCATCCTCTGTCGTCCCCTTCTCCTCCTGCCCTCAATCTTGCCCAGCATTGGGGTCTTTTCCAATGAGTCAGTTATTCTCATCAGGTGGCCAAAGTATTGGAGTTTCAGCTTCAGCATCAGTCCTTCCAATGAATATTCAGGAACTGATCTACTTTAGGATGGACTGGTTGGATCTCCTTGCAGTCCAAGGGACTCTGAAGAGTCTTCCAACACCACAGTTCAAAAGCATCAATTCTTCGGCACTCAGCTTTCTTTATAGTCCAACTCTCACATCCATACATGACCACTGGAAAAACCATAGCCTTGACGAGATGGACCTTTGTGGACTAAGTAATGTTTCTGCTTTTTAATATGCTGTCTAGGTTGGTCATAACTTTCCTTCCAAGGAGTAAATGTCTTTTAATTTCATGGCTGCAGTACCATCTGCAGTGATTTTGGAGCCCAGAAAAATAGTCTGCCACTGTTTCCACTGTTTCCCCATCTATTTGCCATGAAGTGATGGGACCGGATGCCATGATCTTAGTTTTCTGAATGTTGGGCTTTAAGCCAACTTTTTCACTTTCCTCTTTCACTTTCATCAAGAGGCTCTTTAGTTCTTCCTCACTTTCTGCCATAAGGGTGGTGTCATCTGCATATCTGAGGTTATTGATATTTCTCCCAGCGATCTTGATTCCAGCTTGCGCTTCTTCCAGCCCAGCATTTCTCATGATGTACTCTGCATATAAGTTAAATAAGCAGGGTGACAACATACAGCCTTGACGTACTCCTTTTCCTATTTGGAACCAGTCTGTTGTTCCATGTCCAATACATTAATACAACTCTAACCCTGCTCCATCTTTTTCAATTGCTTTTCATAATAAACTCTGTACTATTATACAAATGATCACTTTATTACCTGTGTCGTTAACATCTCTCTGACATCATTTTTCACCACTCCACATCTACCCTAAATACTCAAGCAATTTTAAATGACTTAGCAACTGAAAAACAGCAATAACCACAGTAATTTTAAATCACCTGTTGTTCCCGGACAAGTCTCACAGGCATTTGCCGGTGCCTCTGCCTTGTATATACCCTCTCCCCATCACCATCTAAAAAACAAATGATCTGCTTTTACAACTCAGTTTTCACCTTTTGCAGGAGACCTTCCTGGACTCTGCCCAGCTAATCGAACCTCCTATTTCTCTGCACAACATTTTTACTCTGCCTATAACTCTATTATATACATCAGTATATCATAATTGTCAGTGTGATCACTGATTCCCAGAAGGATCACAAACACCACATTATGAGGGTGGAAACTGTCCTTTCATCATTGTGAGCACCTATTAAATGTTCTGAACCTGAATGAATAAACAACTAGGTAAATGAATGAATGAATCAATTGGCTATGAATAGAAAAAAGAAATATTCTTACGAGTCTTAACACAACTAAAAGTCAAAACCAGAATAGAATTAACATTGTTCATTAATCAAAATTAAATAAATGTAAACTCAATGTCCCTAGGACTCAACCCTACCAATGCAGACAAGGCTGAGGTGTGTTTTCTAAGTCTGAATCTGTTTCTGTTTTGTAAATAAGTTCATTTGTATCATTTTTTTGGATTCCACATGTAAATGATATATATTTGCCTTTCTCTGACTTAACTTCATTTAGTATGATAATCTCTAGGTCCATCTGTCTTGCTGCAAGTGGCATTATTTCATTCTTTTTTATAACAGAGTAACAGTCCATTGTACATATGTACCACATCATCTTTGACCATTTATCTATTGATGAACATTTAGGCTGTTTCCATGCCTTGACTACTGTGAATAGTGCTTCAGTGGACATTGGGGTCCATATATTGTCCCGAAGTATGTTGTTCTCTGGATATATGCCCAGGAGTAGGATTGCTGGATCATATGGTAGTTCTGTTTTTAGTTATTTATGAAAACTTCATGCTATTCTCCACAGTGGCTGCAGCAATTTACATTCCCACCAACAATGTAGGAGAGTTCCCTCCACAAGCTTTTTGACCTTGTGCAACTTATTTTTCCTAGGCTTTCATTCCTCATCTGTAAAACAGACATGATACTATCTTTCTGTCAATATGATTTCTAAATCACATAATAATGGTGTCATAAATGATAACCTATTCACAGTTTGATAAATTCTAATTCACACAAGCCCGTACATTCTGGGAGCATGAAAAAAAAATAGATAAAAGAAATTCTCTGTCTTTTGTCTTCTTTTCCTCCTTTCCATGCTCCCAAGTACAATAAATGTTATCAGTTTTGCTGTATTATTCTACCTATAATCCTATACTAACATGTATATGATGCATCCTGTTCTGGGTCTAACTTTTCATTTTACCATAGATTTTAAGGCTCATTCCATACAGCATATATAGAACTATTTTGTTACCATTTAATGGAGGCTTAGCACTCCATATTATGGTGTTTCATAATGCATTTAACTTATGATCTACATGGGCAGTGATTTCCCTGGTAGCCCAGACGGTAAAGCGTCTGCCTGCAATGCGGCAGACCCGGGTTCAATCTCTGGGTTGGGAAGATCCCCTGGAGAAGGAAATGGCAACCCACTCCAGTACTCTTGCCTTGAAAATTCCATGGATGGAGGAGCCTGGTAGGCTACAGTCCATGGAACTGCAAAGAGTCAGACATGACTGAGTGGCTTCACTTTTTTTCTAATTTTCATTGTATCAAAAATTCTTCAGTTAATGAAGTGAATATTTCAACACATTGGATATATAAATAGTAAGAATAAATCTCAAAGCAGAATTGCTGGGTAAAAGAACATATTCATTTTAAATTTTAATAGATATTTTCAAGTATTTCTCCACAGAGTTTTAACCAGCTCACATTCCCATCAGTAAAACAGTAAATCTCCTGCCAACACTTTCACCCATTTCATTTCTAAAAACTTTGTCAATCTAACTGGCAAAACAAAAAAGTAGTTTTTGATTTAATATTAATTTACATATTTATTAAGTGTAAAGTTGGATGTCTTGTTTTTTGCTTAAAAATCAGTTTTTTTTCCTATAAAACCTGGCCGTGTTATTTATTCATGTTTCAATTGCTTTTAATAGATTTGTAGTCCCTTTCTATATATTTTGCAGTTAGGTCTTCTTCATACATTTCCAAATATCTTCTCCTAGGTTGCCACTTGTCATTTGACTTTGTTTATAGTATTATTTTAATAAGTTTTCATGTATTTTATCAACATTTTATGGCTTTAAAATTTTTGTATTCTTTTCCTCATCTGAAATAACCTTTAATTGCTCAGATGAAGCTCTTGGTTTTTCTGGAAATGCAGTCATATCTTTCCCAACTGTTGATAATTGTTCACCACCTTTACATTTAGAGACCCTGTGTTAAGGAAATGTATCTTACTTAGGAATCTGTGACAATTTAGAATTATTACTGGCTTGTCCTGAGGTAGCAGAGTCTCTATGTTGGCAAGTGCCATCTTTCTTAACACATCCCAATCTTGTGTTAAGAGGTCACTTACCCGCAGAGAATGAGAGAAAGCGCTTATCACATAAGATTCACTCAATTATTCTCTGGGTGAAATTCCTTATGCTATGTCAACAAAAACACTTATTTGGGCCCACTCCTCTAGATATGGAAAAAGTTTATCCCTCTGAGACTAGTGAACTTTCACAAATATATCATTCCTTCTGTAAGGAAACATGAGAAATAAAACCAGCAAAAATTTTCAGTTATGAAAAATACAACATCAGAAAAGCTCCAGAATTGCTGGGGGGGGGGGGGGCTTTATTATGCGGAGCCTGGGAAGGCCAGCAGAAGGATGAGGGGTAAAGTTTTGTCTGACTCCAGTTTTCTCTGAATATGACAAATTTGTCTGTGGAGGATTGGGCTGTACTGATGAAAACTGTCAGAATATTAAAAGTCACCAGTCAAAGCAATTAATATCTTTTCCCTTTGAATTTTTACCAGAAAATAGAACTGTATATGCCATTTCTTTATTCCATTCATTTACTATTTCTAAACACACAACAGATGCTCAAGGAATAATTATAGATTAGCCAGGGATGATGATGTTAATTGTTTAACACTCTCAGTATCTCATATATATGTGTGTGTGTGTGTGTGTGCATGTGTGTGTGTGTGTATACATTTATATACACATATATGTGTGAATACATATCAGTATCAGTTCAGTCACTCAGTTATGTCCACCTCTTTGCAACTTCATGGACTGCAGCATGCCAGGACTCCCTGTCCAACACCAACTCCCAAAGTTTACTCAAACTGATGTCCATTAAGTCAGTGATGCCATCCAACCATCTCATCCTCTGTCCTCCCCTTCTCCTCCCACCTTCAATCTTTCCCAGCATCAGGGTCTTTTCAGATGAGTTAGTTCTTTGCAACAGGTAGCCAAAGTATTGAAGTTTCAGCTTCAGCATCAGTTCTTCCAACAAATATTCAGGACTGATTTCCTTTAGGATGCACTGGTTGGATCTTCTTGCAGTCCAAAGGAGTCTCAAGAGTCTTCTCCAACACCACAGTTCAAAAGCATCAATTCTTTGGCACTTAGCTTTCTTTATAGTCCAAATCTCACATGCATGCATGACTACCAGAAAAACCATAGCCTTGACTAGACGGACCTTTGTTGGCAAAGTAATGTCTCTGTTTTTTAATATGCTGTCTACGTTGGTCATAACTTATCTTCCAAGGATTAAGCGTCTTTTCATTTCATGGCTGCAGTCACCATCTGCAGTGATTTCGGTACATATACATACATATATTCGTGTGTACATATTGTTATATTACACACATATACATTGCAACTGAACATCATGCAAAATATTATCTTGCTCCACACATACCTTTTGGATCCTATAGATAAGGCCTAATTTGTTTGGCTAACAAGGTTAGTGGCAGCATGAAAGTTAGAATTCCAGAACTAATCATTCAATTTCTACTGTCAAATTGTTATAATTTGGTTTTTAAAAAGGAATTTTTTAAAATTCTCATTTTAAAGAAAATTATATAATATTCCTAGGGTCTAACTCAAATCTCAATTAAGTTTATACATAGGTATAACTCTCTTGATGAGAAGGGAAGAGTAGAGTCAAAAAACTGGCTTGAAACTCAACATTCAAAAACCTAAGATCATGGCATCCAGTCCCATCACTTCGTGGAAAATTAAAGGGGAAAAAGTGGAAGCATCAACAGATTTTTTCCTTAGGCTCCAAAATCACTGTGGATGTTGACTGCAGCCTTGAAATTAAAAGACACTTGCTCCTCAGAAGGAAAGTTATGACAAACCTAGTGAAAGTCACTCAGTCATGTCCGACTCTTTGTGACTCTGTATAGTCCATGGAATTCTCCAGGTCAGAATACTGAAGTGGGTATCCTTTTCCTTACTTCTCCAGGGGATCTTCCCAACCCAGGGATTGAACCCAGGTCTCCTGCATTGCAGGTGGATTCTTTACCAGAGGAGCCACAAGGGAAGCCCATGACAAAGCTAGACATCATACTAAAAAGCAAAGACGTCACTTTGCCAATAATGGTCCATATAGTCAAAGCTATGGTTTTTCAATAGTCATATACAAATGTGACAGTTGGACCATAAAGAAGACTGAGTGCTGAAGAACTGATATTTTCAAATTGTGGTGCTGGGGAAGACTCTTGATAGTCCCTTGGACAGCAAGGAGATCAAACCTGTCAGTCCTAAGGGAAATCAGTCCTTAATATTCATTGGAAGGACTGATGCTGAAGCTCTAATACTTTGGCCACCTGATGTAAAGAGTCAACTCATTGGAAAAGACTCTGGTTTTCCTGGGTCTTTTGGGAAAGATAGATGGAAACAGAAGGGGGCAGCAGAGGATGAGATGGTTAGACAGCATCACTGACTCAATAGACATGCATATGAGCAAACTCTGGGAGACAGTTAAGGACTGCAGAGTCTGGTTGCCGCAGTCCATGTGATAGAGTCAGACATGACTCGGACACGACTCAGTGACTGAACAACAAAAATAAGTGGGGATGACCAAAACCTGTATTGTGGATGTTGATATACTAAGCTGTTCTTTGGCATCTTCTGTACCTCCTCAGAAATTTGTAAGATTTACAAGTATTTGCAGAACTTGGCTTGATAATTTTTAAAAACAAAATGTACTTGTGAATTATGCTATTTTTGAACTGAATACCTGAAGCCAGATGCAAAGCTGGCATACAGTGGTATGCAATTGAAATTGTGCAGAAAATTAAAACAGCATAAATATTACAAATAAATGTCTACTCAGGATGCATTTGCAGTAAGTAGAGAAAGGAATTGGTCCCCTCTCCAAATGTGGTTTGCAAAACAGTTACTGTTACACCTGTCTCTTCCTCTCTCTCCATAACCACAAGGCAAAGTCAACAGGATATGGTTTCTCTGATTGTTCTCTGCCCTGGAAAGGCTCACTGCTTCCGTTCAAACACAGGCAGCAAAGCCCTGACAAATGGCAGCATTTAGACTGATATTCCATGAAAATATTTATAAATTTTATAAATTTTTCAAGAAAGTGCACAAATAACTGTGATGCAGGGGTAAAACTTTTTGCATCCATTGCTGACTGATTTAGTTGGGCATTTAGGTGGCCTTGGGTTGAAAGAAAATAGACTGAGGAAAAAGAGTATGCTGTTGATTTTAATTATTCCTTTGCCAACCATGCCATGAATAGGAACTATAAAAGTTTATCATCTGATAAATTTTCCCCTTTCACTGACTTGTAAAGCCAACTTTAATAGCCATTGTGTTCTAAGCTGGTGGCTCCAAACTGTTAGAAAGCAAAGAAAGCGCAGACAGAGGCATGATGCTCTGCATATGGTGCAACCTTTGTGTTCCAGCAACTACATGTTTGCCCAGAGCCATCCTCAAGTGGCGGTCCAAGCTTAATAAACACAGACTGAAAACATCTGTAACTCTCCTCTTAACATCTCCTATAGCAGGGCCCAAGTCCCCTCTCAGTGGGGGATCTAAAAAAAAGGAAATCTGGCAGTAAATAAAATGGTACAAAAACAAATATAAAATTTAATTTAAATGACACTATTTTTACAGTAAGCTGTGCTGTTTTCTTTTTCCATTCATGGTGTTAGATGTACATAGCTTCATGGACATGCCAGAATACGGGTAACAATATGCCAAGGTTAGGAACTCACTCAGTCATTCCACAAAACTGTTTTGAAAGTCTGTTATGATATTAGGCATGATGATATATACCAGGGAAAAGATACTGGTAATGTACCTGTAGAATAAAAGACAAAATTAACTAGTTCTCACAATGATGTAATATCATATTGTCAATCTAACACAGGCAGGTGCTAAACTAATTTTAATTAAAAAATAATCATGATGATAATAACCACAATTACCAGTATTTACTGAGGGATCAGTGACCTAAATATTGTGTTCAGCGAGATATTTATATGCTCTATTTCAATCCTTAGATAACTTCATCCTGCTTCCAGAGCAAAGTATGGCAGTCCACAATATTATCCCAAGATAATATAATGTTATTCCCTGACATGCCCCCTAATACCTCTTGGACCTTTACGCAGTCACAAAAGTGATTTCTGTCTATTCTCCCAAGTTTTCCAGGAAGGGAGAGCTCACAGACTGCCACTCGCAATCAGAGGATTTGCCACAGGTAAGCTGTGCTGCTATGCTATCACCTCCAACAAAGACAGAGCAAGAGGTAATCAAGACACGGAAGCTGCAATGGGAATTCATGGTTGTATCCTGGTACGGAGCTCTACATGCCACTCAGGCTGGGAAAGAGATGTGTATCTTCTGCTTAAATGATGAAAAGGAAGAGGAGAGGATGTGTGAGCAGGAAGGAAAAGGAGGACAGCATACCAAGATAGGTCAACCCCAAAGGACTGCAGCCCTGTGCTGAAGATGATCTCGCCCAGCTAAAAGCTATGGCCAGTTTTTTAAGAAAAGAACTGCCATATGACCCAGCAATCCCAGTGCTGGGCATACACACCGAGGAAACCAGATCTGAAAGAGACACGTGCACCCCAGTGTTCATCGCAGCACTGTTTATAATAGCCAGAACATGGAAGCAACCTAGATGCCCATCCGCAGATGGATGGATAAGGAAGCTGTGGTACATATATACCATGGAATACTACTCAGCCATTAAAAAGAATTCATTTGAATCATTTCTAATGAGATGGATGAAACTGGAGCCCATCATACAGAGTGAGGTAAGCCAGAAAGATAAAGACTAATACAGTATACTAACGCATATATATGGAATTTAGAAAGATGGTAATGATAACCCTATATGCAAAACAGAAAAAGAGACACAGATGTACAGAACAGAATTTTGGACTCTGTGGGAGAAGGCAAGGGTGGAATGTTTCGAGAGAACAGCATCGAAACATGTATATTATTTAGGGTGAAATAGATCACCAGCCCAGGCTGGCTGCGTGAGACAAGTGCTCAGGCCTGGTGCACTGGGAAGACCCAGAGGAATCGGGTGGAGAGGGAGGTGGGAGGGGGGATCAGGATGGGGAATACATGTAAATCCATGGCTGATTCATGTCAATGTATGGCAAAAACCACTACAATATTGTAAAGTAATTAGTCTCCAACTAATAAAAATAAATGGGAAAAAAATAAAAAAATAAAAGCTATGGCCATCCCTCATAGACAGTCTCCCACCGCACTCATCCTGCTGCCCGTCAGAGATTCGGTGATGGCTCGCTGAGACCGAGGCCGTCTGCAGACGTGAGCCAGCCACTGAGCAGCTCCTCTCGGGGTCCCCTCTTCAGTGACTCTCAGTCATCGTGGTGCTCTCGTATCACATCTGACATCACAGAAACCTACAAGGCTCAAAAGGGGTACCCATCCCAGCTCCGACAGGATGTGTGTGTGGAGGATACTGGCTCAGTAGTGCCCAGCATGCTCTAGGGGAAAACCACAAATACGCTTTGGAACAAGTTACTATACTCCCTTGAGAAGCAAAGGAAAGGTCCTTGGGAATAATCCATAATGCCATGAGAATAGTGTAACTAGGCGGAGATTGATGGGGCAAGTAGGAAGTGAAAGTGTTAGTCACTCAGTCATATCTGACGCTCTGCGACCTCACAGACTGTAGTCCTCCAGGCTCCTTTGTCCATGGGATTCTCTAGGCAAGAACACTGGAGTGGTAGCCATTTCCTACTCCAGGGGATCTTCCTGACCAAGGGATTGAACCTTCATCTCCTGTGTCTCCTGCATTGTAGGTGGATTCTTTACCTTCCGAGCCACCAAGGAAGCCCAAGGAGGGAGTGGACAAGGGGAAATACCTTTCTTAGGGAGACTGAGAGTCTGACTCAGGTTTTCCCAGGGATGGAAAGAAGTTTGACCCTGGAGAGCAGTTAAATATTCTGTTCACCCCAGCAGGTAACACTATTTTGTTTACAGGTCTCAAAGCTCAGGGAAATGGCTTTCAAACTGCACTCCAAAAAGCTTCACTCCAAAAAGCTGTACAGCTCAAAGAAGGGGCCTCCAGGAGCAGCCGGCAGGGATTTGACAGGCTCAGCGGTTGAGAAAGGGGGTCTTGGGGATTTCACACCTGTTTGCAACAGAGCAGCTCCACTCTGTATGTTTTACATATTAGGGTTTCACTTTTGGAAGAAATGGCTCAACTCTTAAGAATTTTTGAAAGCCACTGGCTTATGGACAATGTCACAAAAGTTTTTAGAAATGGAAATATAAATCCCTTGACACACACATTTGTTAATGGGTTCTGCATATCTTTTTGCTCAGTGAGTCATTCCAGCGTTCCAAGATCTCATTTATAAACCATTTGACAGCTGTCAGTTGGTAGAAGTTATATGAACTTACCTCTTTATGCTAATAGACAGAGAGAGAGAACTGGTCCTATTCCTCCGGAAGACTGGAGAAAACTTTGAAGTCTGGGAGAACTGTCTCCATTCTGAGTAGTGTGTCTTACACCAGAAATGAGAGCCAGCAGAGGGGTGAGGGAAGGTGGGGGTTGATTTAATGTTTAATGGCAGCCAGTGAGGGTTCGCTTGAAAACATAAATATCAATTGTGAGTCTCTGTAGAGATATAATAAAGGGTGTATAACTGTGCTGAGAGTACAAGTCTCAAGAAGAGAGTTGTGAAGAACAGTAGTGTAAGAATTCAGTTGTGTTGAACGAAAACGGGAAGGGATTTGAGTTCAGAAACAGGAATAGCCATTTGACGATAAAGGCAAGAGCATCATCTAAAATGATAGAACTGATGTGAGTTGGGTTCACAGAAGACTAAGTCAAGTAATGATAAGTTTATTGTAAAGATAAATGTTCACATGAAGACCAAGGGAATCGTGTGGCAATCTTGGAGCCCTTGGTCACAGGGATGGAGAGAAATCAGAAGTAGAGCCTGGGACAGAGGTCTAGGGAAAGAACGGATTTTCTTTTTACCTGGGTGGCAGAAGCTTACTGCTTCTCTGCTTGCAAGATACTCAGCTCCTGTTTCCTCTCTTTTCACAAACTATCAGCAAGAGCATCCATACCTTTTAGCTTATTTCCTCGTGGTCTTTCAGCCCCACCTCTTTGTCTGATTCTTTTTTCAACTTCTGCTTCAACTACCTAATCCCCTGGTCCATATTTCCAGTTTAAATTCACAAGAGTCTAATTTGCTCAGCTGATCCTTGTTCAGGCAGTTTTTAATCTGTCAAATGGCCTCACAGGTAAGGCTATGGGTTAGTCAGGTGCCCGCTGCAGCTCAGACACTCTCAGTGAAGACTGGGGGTGGGGGTGATGTGGTACAGACCATGTTCACCCCACTTCTGGAATGACTGAGACCTCGTCCCTTCACAGCGGCTGTGGGTGAGACCATTTCCCCCACGGGGATTAAGAGCAGGGCCAACTTGTCTAATATAGCTGTGATGGGAAACAGAGGGAAATAGGGAAAGAGACTCAAAAAGTGGGGGAAGGAAGAGAACAGGGAGCACCCACAGTGCCACATGGGAGAGCACAGAGACGGCGCATCACAGGGCCTGCCTCGAGGGGGAGGAAGAGACAGTCCTGAGTTGGTGAGAATGTAGCCGGAAAGTCAGTCCCATTCATTGATAGACACGATACACAGGAAATATAGATACAGAGAAAACAGGCACTTAAAATACGTACTAGACAGATACATAGATACATACACAGGTAAGAGATGGATAAAGCACAAAACTAAAATTTCACTTTGGTCCTTAAAAAAACAGCTAAATTCCTGCAGAACACTTCATCTTCATCACATGCAGTTCCCTCCATCAGCAGCACCTCATTAACTTAGTCCAGGGACATGAGTAAAACTTACAGTATGTGTGTATTAAATAGAAGAAAATAAATAAGGAAGATAGATAAATCTACATTTAAACACCAAATTTTTGATGAAGATTTTTATATCAATAAATCAATTTACTTTAAAATTAAAGCTATATAGTATTACAAAGGAAAAGCAGAAGTTAAGAAAATGAGCAAACACCCAAGCAGAAAGTATATTTTTCTTATAAGCCAAATTTAATCCACTTATGGAAGAGACTGCTGATACCTTCTTCATATCCAGCTTCACCTTTTACTTTAGTGACAAGAATTCAAGTTTTGGATTAACATGCTGCTGCCAAACTATATAAGATTATAGCTAGGCCTTGTAAGTAACTCGCAGCCAATAATACATAAATGGACATACTGTGTTCCACATTCAGGGAGTTCTTTACTGTGAAAGGCATGGCCTGCTTTCTATTATCTGCAGCACGGATGGACTAGTGATCCCCTACCATGTCAGGGGCCCCCATGACCACTGGTTGATTCACTAGCAGGACCCAGAAATGCTGTTAAACTCATGGAATGGTTTATTACAACAAAAGGACACAGAAAAGAAGCAAAGTAAGAAAAAGACATGAGGGGCATCGGTCCGAGAGAAACCGACAGGAGTTTCCAGGGGTCCTCTCCCAGAAGAGTTTCACAGACAGCACTTCATTCTCCCAGCAAGGAGCTGTGACAAGTATCGAGGGCCCCCAAGCAGAGAAGCTCACCTGAGTGCCCATGGTCTTGCTGGGAATCAGTCACCAAGGCCAGCAGCACACACCAGCTGACCTGAGCGATGCAGCCTCCAGCCCCCATGGAGGCCAAACTGACGGTGCAGTTCAGGCGCAGGAGAATAAAAGCAGGTGTTCACTGTAAACCACATTGCTAACAGAAGCTATCTGCGTGGTCGAGGGTCTCGAGAACATTCTTATCAGGTGGGATATTCCAAGGGCTCAGAGGCTGTTGCTGCCCACAGCCAGGCAAGGGCCAGGCCTTTCTTTGCTATGTGCAGGGTTGAGTCCCCCAAGCCTCCTGAGTCAACCCCTTAAGGCACAGTGAGCACCCCTCACCCACTGAGTGGCCCTCTGCTGCACACTTACTCCCCATGAGGTAACGTTAGGATGAAGTTACGTAAACAGAAGGGGGAAATGAGAAGCTGGGTCCACAATACCATTGGGTTGCCCCTCTACAACTAGATGACCAAGCCTCTTTCTTCATTTATATCACTAAGAAATATGCATCTCTTATTTTAAGCTGCTATTCATCATGCTGTTTTATTACAAACAGCTGAACCTAAATAAACCACCATTGGGCTCTTTTCACAGCTTTAGGCCATTAAATCCCAGCCTATACTTCTGCTTATGAGAAAACTTTATATATTCACTTTTTTATCAAATTCCAAATGACCCAGATCTACTCTAAGCATCTAAGGGGACAGGATTTTTATTAGTAGTCCTTGTTTTTATAGTTAATTCCGTTTAAAACATGGTCATATATAAAATGGCTTTTTTCTACATGATATGCACTATTGGAACTAATTAACTAAATGACGCAGTTGCATGGGGTCACGTCTGTGACAGTCAGTTTACTTTCTCCTAATCTTTGTTTAAACGGCAGTTCCCAGTTTCCAGTCCCTACTCTCATTATCTCCTTTCTTTATCTTTTCTTGTTTCCCACAGCATTTGGGACTGCTAGGATCTGAATATTTGTGTCCCTGCAAAATTCGTATGTTGAAAATTCTAGAGCTCTGTGTAAAGTACCAGGAGGTGGGTCTTTGGGGGGTCCTTAGGTCACAAGGGTGGTACCCTCATAAATGGGACTAGTGCTTATAAAAGAGGTTCCAGAGAGATCCCAGCCCCTCACATCATGCAAGGACACAGCAAGAAGGTGCTGGCTGACAACCAGGAAGGGGGTCAGAGGTCAATCATGCCCAGAGGTCAGCCATGCTGGTACCTTGATCTTGGACTTCCCAACATCCACAACCGTGACCAGCAAAATCTTATAAGCCACCCACTGTGTGGCACTTTGTTATAGCAACCCAAATAGGCTATGGCAGTGACCACATGCCACACGATCTGCTTCACTCCTTTACGTACTGTCTCCAGCTCCACTGGAAGGTGGGCCCCTTAAGGGGTGGAGAATTTTGCCTGTTTGTTCACAATTGTATTTCCAGTATTCAGAAATATGCCCTGCATATAGTATTCATGCAAAAACATTTGTTGAGTGAATGACTACTATATTTGACATGTATTATTTTCTAGTTAATATATAATATAGAAAGTGAAAAAGAGGAAACAACTCTGCAAATACAAAATAAATTTTAAGATTCTGCTTCAGTAAGAGATCATCTTAATACATAAAATAAATGTGTGCTAGACAGAGTTACAATCAGTGGGTAGCAAGTTGTGGTATGATTCTCCTACCTATCTTTAGAGACAGAAAAATGCTGAGCTTTTCCAAAGCTGAAACAAATTGTTCACTTTGGGGCATAACACAACTTGGCAACAAACATCCAGCAAATTCTTTCATTAAAAATAGTGCCAAGTAATTGAGCTAAAACAAATTTTTTTAATTACAAGAAAAATGAGTTGCAAAGGGTTGAGAATGGTATCACAGTTTAAAAAATATATTTAGAAAGCTGATCTTTTCATATAAATTACACGGTAAGTGAAATGACTGTGCAAACTCTAACACAAGACACTTTCCATATTATTATTTAAGAAAAAAAAATAGCATTCAAGTGACAGAATATTATGCAAACTAAATACCATTAATAAAAAGGCAAAAATACACTTTTCTGCAAAAATGCTTCTCTGGCTAGTCTAAAACACTTCATGAGATAATAGGACAAAATGACACAATCAACTCCTTCTAAAGTTAACATTTATGCCCAAACAGTGTAATATGGTTTCTTTTATTTAGAAAAGTAAAAGTAGTGGTATTTTTTAAATTTCTATTCTAGTATCATTAAAACAAATAAAATATGTTCCACTAATCTATATTTCTGTCTTTGTGCCAGTACCATATTGTCTTAATTACTGTAGCTGTGTAGTATAGTCTGAAGTCAGGCAGGTTGATTCATCCAGTTCCATTCTTCTTTCTCAAGATTGCTTTGGCTATTTTGTATTTCCATACAAATTGTGAAATTATTTGTTCTAGTTCTTTGAAAAATACCATTGGTAACTTGATAGGGATTGCATTGAATCTATAGATTGCTTTGGGTAGTATACTCATGTTCACTATATTGATTCTTCCAATCTTTGAACACGGTATATTTGTCCATCTATTTATGTCCTATTTGATTTCTTTCATCAGTGTTTTATAGTTTTCTATATATAGATCTTTTATTTCTTTAGGTAGATTTATTCCTAAGTATTTTATTCTTTTTGATGCACTGGTGAATGGAATTGTTTCCTTAAAGTCTCTGTTTTCTCATTGTTAGTGTATAGGAATCAAGGTATTTCTGTGTGTTGATTTTATATCCTGCAACTTTACTATATTCATTGTTAGTTCTAGTAATTTTCTGGTGGTGTCTTTACGGTTTTCTACATAGAGGATCATGTCATCTGTAAACAGTGAGAGTTTTATTTCTTCTTTTCCATTCTGGATTCCTTTTATTTCTTTTTCTTCTCTGACTGCTGTGGCTAGAACTTCCAAAACTATGTTGAACAGCAGTGGTGAGAGTGGGCACCCTTGTCTTGTTCCTGATTTTAGGGGAAATGCTTTCAATTTTTCACCATTGAGGATAATGTTCGCTGTGGGTTTATCATATATGGCTTTTATTATGCTGAGGTATGTTCCTTCTATGCCTGCTTTCTGGAGGATCTTATCATAAATGGATGTTGAAAATAGAAAGCCCAGAGATAAATCTACACACCTATGGACTCTTTATGTTTGACAAAGGAGGCAAGACTATACAGTGGAGAAAAAATAATCTCTTTAACAAGTGGTGCTGGGAAAACTGGTCAACCACTTGTAAAAGAATGAAACTAGAACACTTTCTAACACCATACACAAAAATAAACTCAAAATGGATTACAGATCTAAATGTAAGACCAGAAACTATAAAACTCCTAGAGGAAAACATAGGCAGAACACTCTCCGACATAAATCACAGCAGGATCCTCTATGACCCACCTCCCAAAGTAATGGCAATAAAAGAAAAATAAACAAATGGGACCTAATGAAACTTAAAAGCTTTTGCACAACGAAGGAAATGATAAGCAAGGTGAAAAGACAGCCTTCAGAATGGGAGAAAATAATAGCAAACGAAGCAACTGACAAAGAATTAATCTCAAAATTATACAAGCAACTCCTGCAGCTCAATCCCAGAAAAATAAATGACCAAATCAAAAAATGGGCCAAAGAACTAAATAGTCATTTCTCCAAAGAAAACATACAGATGGCTAACAAACACATGAAAAGATGCTCAACATCACTCATTATCAGAGAAATGCAAATCAAAACCACAATAAAGTACCATCTCACACTGATCAGAATGGCTGCTATCCAAAAGTCTACAAGCAATAAATGCTGGAGAGGATGTGGAGAAAAGGGAACCCTCTTATACTGTTGGTGGGAATGCAAACTAGTACAGTCACTATGGAGAACAGTGTGGAGATTCCTTAAAAAACTGGAAACAGAACTGCCATATGACCCAGCAATCCCACTGCTGGGCGTACACACTGAGGAAACCAGAATTGAAAGAGACACGTGCACCCCAATGTTCATCACAGCACTGTTTACAATAGCCAGCAACCTAGATGTCCATCAGCAGATGAATGGATAAGAAAACTGTGGTACAGATTCACAAAGGAATATTACTCAGGTATTAAAAATAATGCATTAGAATTAGTTCTAATGAGGTGGATGAAACTGGAGACTATTGTACAGAGTGAAGTAAGTCAGAAAGAAAAACACCAATACAGTATATTAACACATATATATGGAATTTAGAAAGATGGTAAGGATGACCCTATTTGCAAGGCAGCAAAAGAGACACAAATGTAAAGAACAGATTTTTGGACTCTGTGGGAGAAAGCGAGGGTGGGATGATTTGAGACAATAGCATTGAAACATGTATATTATCAAGTGTGAAACAGATCGCCAGTCCAGGTTCAATGCATGACACAGGGTGCTCAGGGCTGGTGCACTGGAATGACCCTGAGGGATGGGGTGGGAAGGGAGGTGTGAGGGGGATTCAGGATGGGGAACACATGTACACCTATGGCTGATTCATGTGAATGTATGGCAAAACCACTATAATATTGTAAAGTAATTAGCCTCCAATTAAAATAATAAATTAATTAAAAAAACACAAATAGAATACGAAAATAAACTTCAGTGAAGCACACAGGTAGGATAAATAGTAAAACTGATATACCTGCAGCAAGGTTAAATGAGTTATGTAAATAGAGCAATAAACTCTCCAATAAACTACTTCATATCATGAATATACTATAAAAAGTATATTTAGTAAATGGAAAGGTGTTACAGGTACAGATAAAATAGGTATAATGTTAGAATTTTCATTTTTTTAAATAAAGACCACTATTTCCTGTTACTTGCTGCTTAAAAAGTATTGCAACATTAATAAATCAACATGTTTATAACAATGGTAAATTTATTCTGGCAATCTTTATATTATATACTAAATTCATTCATCTCTTGCTTAAGGATTATAAAGTTTCCACACAAAAAATAATTATTGTTTCTTCCCTTTTTAAATCTGACTTGATTATGTGTAACCTTCTAATTCAGGGAGAGCAAAGTTTATTTCTAGGCTCCTTTAGCCAGGAGGAGTTAAAAGCTTAATCCAATAAAATTTCAATCTGTGCAGAAAACCTACTACCACCCACTCCCATGAGATTCTAGATTTTACTTTAATACTTTTTTGCCATATCTTGTGGCTTTTTGTCCCCTCCCCTAAAAGCGTAAAAAATTTACAAGTCCTCTAACATGAATTAACACTGTTTTTTCATTATAGCATAATGTGCTCAGTAGTTCTTTGGGACCCCATTAGACTGTAGCCCACCAGGTTCCTCCGTTCATGGGATTCTCCAGGCAAGAAGACTGGAGTGGGCTGCCATTTCCTCCTTCAGGGGATCTTTCTGACCCAGGGGTTAAACTCGAGTCTCCTGCATCTCCTGCACTGGCAGGTGGGTTCTTAACTGCTGCGCCACCAGGGAGCCCTCACAGCAGGAACATATCACTAAACAACTTATTGTATATAAAATTATATTAATCTTTATGAATGTATAATTTTATTATAAGAATTACAGGCTAAGTGCATACTATTTGAAATCTTAAAACAAATTTTAAAGAAAAATATATTCTAAGTTTAGATAACTTTCTCAATTTGGTGTGTTGATTTTAAACATTTTAATTAAAATGAATTTTTAATTAAAAAAACTAAAAGTGCTTTTTCTTACTTAAAAATGTACATGAAAATGTTTCTTTTGTAGTCAAACATTCTTTTAAAATACAAGACAACAATAATCATCCCTTTATAGGATTTCTGAGAACACATTTTGTCTGGGGATTGTTTTAATCCTTTAGCAGTCTGTTATTTTTAAAAGTCATAACCCACACTATATTGTACTGAAATATAATTCATTATTACTTTCTTTCTTGTTGTTGTTCAGTTCCTCAGTCATGCCCAACTCTTTGTGACCCCATGGACTGCAGCACACCAGGCTTCCCTGTCTTTTACTATCTCCTGAAGTTTGCTCAAACCCATGTCCATTGAGTCAGTGATGTCATCCAACCATCTCATCTTCTGTCACCCCCCTCTCCTCTTGCCCTCAATCATTCCAGCATCAGGGTCTTTTCCAATGAGCCAGCTCTTCACATCAGGTGGCCAAAGTATTGGAGCTTCAGCTTCAGCATCAGTTCTTCCAATTCTTCCAATTCAGGATTGATTTCCTTTAGGACTGAATGGTTTGATCTTGCTGTCCAAGGGACTCTCAAGAGACTTCTCCAAAATCACAATTCAAAAGCATCAGTTCTTTGGTGCTCAACCTTCTTTATGGTCCAACTCTCACATCCATACATGACTACTGGAAAAACCACAGCTTTGACTACATGGACCTTTGTTGGCAAAAGTATTTCTCTGCTTTTTAATATGCTGTCTAGGTTTGTCATAGTTTTTCTTTCAAGGACAAATGTCTTTTAATTTCATGGCTGCAGTCACCATTCACAGTGATTTTGAAGCACGGGAAAATAAAATCTGTCACTGCTTCCACTTTTTCCCCTTCTATTTTCCATGAAGTGATGGGACTAGATACCATGATCTTAGCTTTTTTAGTTATAAGCCAGCTCTTTTCATTCTCCTCTTACACACTCATCAAGAGGCTCTTTAGTTCCTCTTCCCTTTCTGCCAGTAGAGTAGTATTATCTGCATATCTGAGGTTGTTGATATTTCTCCTGGCAATCTTGATTCTTGCTTGTGAATCATACAGTCTGACATTTCACATGATGTACTCTGTATATAAGTTAAATAAACAGACTGACAATACACAACCTTCTCATATTCCTTTCCCAGTTTTGAACTAGTCCGTGGTTCCACTCTGGAACCATGGTTCCAGTCTGGTTCTAACTTACCTGTGTACAGGTGTCTCAGGAAACAAGTAAGGTGGTCTGGTATTCCCCTCTCTTTAAGAATTTTCCACATTTTCTTGTGATTGACACAGCAGCGTGGTCTCTGCTTCTGTTAGGCCCATACCATTTCTGTCCTCTATTGTGCCCATCTTGGCATGAAATGTTCCCTTGGTATCTCTGATTTTGTTGAAGAGATCTCTAGTCTTTCCCATTCTATTGTTTTCCTCTATTTCTTTGCACTGTTCAATTAAGAAGGCTCTCTTATCTCTCCTTACTATTCTGTGGAACTCTACATTCAGTGGGGTATATCTTTCCCTTTCTCCTTTGCCTTTTGCTTCTCTTCCTTTCTCAGCTATTTGTAAGTCCTCTACAGGCAACTACTTTGCCTTCTTCCATTTCTTTTTCTTTGGAGTGATTTTGGTCACTGCCTTCTGTATAATGTTATGAACCTCCATCCATAGTTCTTCGGGCACTCTGTCTTCCAGATTAACCCCTTTAATCCATTAGCCACCTCCACTGTATAAACATAAGGGATTTGATTTAGGTCACACCTGAATGGCTTAGCGGTTTTCCCTACATTTCTTAAATTTAAGATGGAATTTTGCAATAAGGAGCTCAAGATCTGAGCCACACTCAGCTCCAAGTCTTGTTTTTGCTGACTGTATAGAGCTTATCCATCTTTGGCTGCAAAGAATATAATCAATTTGATTTCCCTCTCAGTAGTGTATAATTTGCATGGCAAGAAATGTATCTCTTAACCAACCTTGTATTGCCATTGCCTGGAACATACCAGGTAGACAAGCCTATCATAGTTGCTTGAACTAAATTGCAATATTGTTATATTATAGTGATGTCCATTGATGTGACTATTTCTTCTTTGTTTGTTTGTTATCATGGAAAATTTCAAATAAAATAATGACCTCCATGTTCCCCTCACTGTGTTTAAAAATTATCAGTTCATGGCAATCATTTTAATCTATAGTCTTATCCACTAACTCTACCAATTTTATTTTGAACCAAATCCCTGAATGATATTACTTCCTTTTAAAATGTATGAATGAAAAAAAATAAAAAATAAAAATAAATAAAATAAAATGTATGAATGCTTAAAGCTAAGAATTTTTTAAAACATAACCACAGCACCATTATCATGCCAAAAATAATTTAATATTTATTCCTTAATGTCATCCAATATCCAGTCAGTGAGAATGATTATTTCTTCTATTTGCCCCAAACTATATTTAGCAATGCTGTTGCTGCTAAGTCACTTCAGTCGTGTCTGACTCTGTGTGACCCCATAGACGGCAGCCCACCAGGCTCCCCCGTCCCTGGAATTCTCCAGGCAAGAGCACTGGAGTGGGTTGCCATTTCCTTCTCCAATGCATGCATGCATGCTAAGTCGCTTCAGTCATGTCCGACTCTGTGCGACCCCATGGACAGCAGCCCACCAGGCTCCTCTGTCCATGGGATTCTCCAGGCAAGAGTACTGGAGTGGGTTGCCATTTCCTTCTCCAATATTTAGCAATATACACTAAGATTACTACTAGTACACCTAGAAGAAACTCTCAGTTCTAAGAAAGATTTTAAGTAAAATGTAAAACAAAAAATATCACTAAGGTAGAATATCAGAGTATAGGGAAAATAAATTTCATTTGATTTTTTTATGAGATAGCACAAAGAAAATAGTGCTGTTTACATTTGAACTCCCATGGTGTCTCTGCTTTCATTTGTTTAGAAAAACTAAAACCCTCACAGAGCACATGTGCTCTAGAGTATGAGCTCACACCTCTCCATTCTCTGATCAAAGGATAAAGTTATCCTTTGCTCATGAATCTAAATAAATAAATAAACAAATTCATCACAAAATTATTAACCCATAAAAGGCTTCACTGTTATGCTTAAGTACTCCAGGATCAGACTGTTCAGTGGTTACAGAATGTCAGTTGGGTCACAGCTATTTCCTCACCTATAAAGAGATTAAATATCATCTCCCACTCAAAAGTATTGAGTTAATGAAAACAAAGCATCCAGTGGAGTTCCTGACACTTAACAAATCCTCAATAAATGATCACAGTTGTTTACTGGTGTTTTAAAGAGAAAATATAGACAGTACAGATGGTTGAACTTTCTTTACTTTACGATCTAAATTCTAAAGGATTTTTTAAGCACATTAAGGAACAGAGTTGGGAAATTTTATTTGCAGAGGCTTCTTAACAGTACATAGAAATTTTAAAACTGCAAATGAAGACTACTCCTTAGTTAAATCTGGAAGACCAAAACTATCTAATAGTTTCTCATAACTTTCAAGATTACAAAAAACTACTGCTGTGTTTTGAATAAGAAAGAGTCCTAAACTATCATCTTACTCATTTTCCCATTAAACATATTTTTTTAAAAATACACTATTTCAGAAAGACTTTGGGTTAACAGTGTTTCCTTAAAATCTATGTGTCCAATTTACAACCTACCTTAACACAAAATGGATTTTTGAAGTCAAGAAGGGGAAAATCTGTTCCCCTCACACTTCTGAGGAGACAGAAGCGACATGGACCATTGGCACAGTACACTTGGAGGGGTAAGGAACATCAGAGTGGGTATGAAGAAAGACCTCCATATTTAAGGTCTTTAAATATGTTAAATTTTAATGCAAGGAGAGTTCAGTCTTACACATGAGTTCTTTGTCCAGGCTCCACCAGGTGCTGTGAAAAAGACAGGCAGGGAGGAGACTGCTAGAGACCCCTCAGTGACAGAGAGGTACAAAACCCAACCCCATCTCTAGACCCTTCCCTCACATAAAGCAAAGCCTTAAGCAACTGGGAGACAAATTATAAACCATCCATCCCCAGGGTCCCGGCAAAGACGAAATGCCTCAGGACGGAGGGCAGAGAGAACAGCTGTTTGTCCCAGGAGGCGGGTAGGACACTTGGTCATGCTTAGGGTCATAGAATGATATAAAGCTGAAATCCGCTAACACTGGGGCAGCAAGAAGGAAACCCTCTCCCACCCAAGACCATCCAACCACAGGTACGTGCACGGCACACCCACATGCACAAATACACACATGGAGAGAAGGAAGAGTTTGGCTCTCATGTGAGGCAGGGAAAGAAATGCTGAGAAATTCCATTCCATAATCCAAAGTACTAGGACTTGCCTAAGACTGAAGCTGGACCACAAAAGGTGAGTAACAAGCAACAGGAGTCTCTCATCAGAGGCTGGCAAGAGGACGGAGAGAAAACTCGCTGTGGCACATGCGTGCAGGGCTGCTCACCATGAGGAGGGAACCAGAAACATGGGAAACCCAGCCAGTACCCCAAATCCAACACTAAACTCAAGGCAGCAGTGGTTCATTCCTGGGAGAATCTGAAGTCTGCCGAGCACTAAACTTGATTACAGCAACAATAAAACCAAAACCCAGTTCAACTACTGACTGATGGGTTCAGTCTTCAAAACAAGTGACCAGAAAGGAGAGGAAGGGATGACCATTTCAAGAAGTGTTATTTATTATAACACATACCCAAAAAGGGAGGGAAAGAAAACAATCAAGAGAGAAAATGTTTAACAGAAAGGATTCAGAGATGACCAAGATGTTAGAACTAATGAAGTCTTTAAAATAACTATGCTTATTATATAAAAATGTACAGTAATGGTAAAAATGACAAAATTCCCATAAAATAAAAAGGAAAATTTAGCAGAAAATGGAAACAATGTCAAAATGGAAATGCTAGAAATAAAAACATGATATTACAAATGAATTCTCTGGATGACTTTTTAATCAGATTGGATTAAAGGAAAGAATCAATAAAGGAAGGCTAAGGGAAGAATCAATAAAATTAAATCAATAATTCAATTTAATTATTAAATTAAATCAATTATTCTTAATTAAAAATAAAATTTAATCAATTAAAGAATAAATAAAATAAAATTATTAATAAATCAATAAAAGTAAAGGCAGGTCAATGGAATTTATCCAAACATAAAGAGAAAAAGAATACCAAAACAGAACAAAACACCCAAGAGTTGTGGGACAATAAGAGCTGGTTCAATAAATGTACCATTAGGTTCTAGGAGGACAAAATACATAGAATGGGGCAGGAGGAATATTTGAAGAGATAATAGCGAAGAATTTTTTTTAATTAATGAAACACAGCAAACAAACCACATATCTAAGAAACTCAGAGAAACCCAAGCTGAATATATCTATCTATCTATCTATCTATATATATATATATATACACATGTGTGTGTATATATATATATACATATATATTTAAATTAGAAACATCCTAATGAAACCGTTTTTTCTTTAAAATATATAAAGAGAAAATCATGAAAGTAACCAAATAATAAAGAAATGTTACCTACAAAATAAACAAAGTATTCAGCAGACTTCTTGTCAGAAATAGTGCAAAACCAGTCAACAATGAAATACTGAAAGAAAAAACTGTCAAAACAGAAATCTTAACTCAAAAAAATCTTACAGAAATAAAAGCAAAATAAAGACTTTTCAGTGAAATAAAAGTGAATAAAATGTATTATCAGGAGAACTGCACAATAAGAAATGCTAAAGGTAATTTCTTATGCAAGAGGTTTGATACAACATTAAAATTTCCATTTACATATAGAAATAAAGAGCTATAGAAGTAGTAAGAAATGCTAAAGGTAAGTCCTTAGGCAACAGGTTTGATACAACATTAAAATTTTCATTTACACAGAGAAATAAAGAGCTATAGAAGTGGTAAAAAAAGAACTGAGGGTAAATTTTAAAACCACTTTTATCTGATGTTTAAGTCTCCTTTCAAAATAACTTACAATTGCCAAGATATGGGAACAATCTAAGTGTTTGTCAACATATGAATGGATAAAGAAGATATGGTACATATATGCAATGGAATATTACTTAGCTGGAAAAAAGACTGAAATTTTATCATTTGCAGCAGCATGGATGAACTTGGCATTGTGCTAAATGGAATAAGTCAGACAGAGAAAGACAAAAACTGTATGATATCACTTATATGTGGAGTCTAAAAAACTACAACAAACTAGTGAATAAAACATAAAATAAGCAGACCCACAAACATAGAGAACAAGTTAGTGGTTACCAGTGGGGTCGGGAGAGAGGAGGGAGAGGAAATATAAGGGTAGATGAGAGAAAAGAGTTATTAAGGAATTATATCAAATCACCTGTGTGAAACTTTTAAAAATTGTAAAGCATATATAATTTAAAGGATCTTTGATTGAATAAAAAAATTTTAAGTAATTCTCTAAAATTAAAATAGTAACAATGTATTGTGAAATTTACACAAATGTAGAAGTGAAATCAAAGACAAAGTGATCGCAAATGAACACAGAGCAAGGGGAAAGGTCATGTAAATGAAGACACAATCATAAACAATAATAAGCGCTTGAAGGAAAGAAACATTTGGAGGTTTTCCCACATCTGTCGCTTGTGCTTTTACAGAACATGATAAGAATTTTGGACTGTATTTCAAGAGCATGGAAAATCAAGAAATGATAAGCTAGGAGTATCATAATACTTTTATTTTAAAGAGGTCACTTTAACTAAAGATTTGCTTGTTAGGAGGAAAATGGATTCAAGAACAATCGGGAGGCTATTTCACCAGTGTTAGGAGCCAAACAATAGCATTTTGGCCTAGAGTGGATACAAAGGAAAGGGGGCGATTTAGAGTGATTTGAGAGACATTTAGGAGCTAAAACCAATGCTCCTCAGTGATGGAGAGAAAAGAACAAGGTATCTTTTTCACTGCAGGTCATGCAGGACTCTTCTGGAGACACACAGGTAATTTCCTAAGAAAAGAAAGTTAAGAGAATATTTGGGAAAAATAAAATGGATCCATATAAAAATTTCTGAGGCTCTATAACTGAATCACTTTGCTGTACAACCAAAACATTATAAACCAACTATACTTCAATTTTAAAATGTCAAAAAACATATTATTTCAGTATCTGAAAAGTATATTTTTATGTCTATAGTATTGATATAATAACATTTTTAAAAACATTTTATTTTGTATTGGGGTATAACCCCCATACAATGTTGTGATATGAATAGTTTCAGGTGAACAGTGAAGGGACTCAGCCAAACTCCCCTCCATTCCAGGCTGACACAAAGCATTGAGCAGAGTTCCATGTCCATACAGGGGGACATTATGGGTTATCTATTTTAAATATAGCAGTGATACAATAACATTTAACCAGATGACTTGAATGCTAATAAATTTTAGTGAAAACTTTTCAAAAGTTTCTGAGGACTACATATTAAAATACAGAATGCTTTATAACATAGTTTTTTTCCAACGCAAATATCAAATTGGTATTGTAATTTGTATGATATCACTTATATGTGGAATTATAAGTATACAAAATACCTACACTATGGGTATAGGTATTTTAAATACTTCAATTCCTTGCCTTTTAGGCTGAGCACTGGTTTTTTTGTGCTGAGCCAGATCACCATTTATGAAAGCAGGTGAAGGTTATAGGATTTTAAGAATATCTGTGTCAGGACCATTCATTAAACTGATTTTTTCACAGTATGCTTCTGTTAGCCTATTAATGACAAATTAGCACGTCACAGCGTTGGTTTGTCCAACTGCAAAATTTGTAACTTATAAATTATTTAACTTGCTGTATGGTTATTGTCACTTTTTATTCCAAAATGCCTTGGATGAAGAGGAATTTATTCATACTGCTTTACTTGGGAGTTCATTTCTGTCAAATCTTTTAAAACAGAGAAACCAAAAATTCTGAGACACAGAAACTTCTTTGGCATTCACAACTTTATGGAATGTTTTCTCTTAAATTCTTTAAATTATATTCCACAAATTTTAGTTCCAAATTACACAGAAATAATGAGTACCAATAAGTAATGGTGATTGATGTTCCTTATGTCTAAACAAGCTTCATCATAAATAAGAATACTAAGACAAAGATGTGTAGGAAAAGTATTTTTCTTTGAATATTTAACTCAAAGATTATACTAATTTTCAAAAATTATGAAAATAGTGAATTTCAACTATAAAGATATATTTTAAAATATCTTCTTCTTCTGGTTCAATGAGAAAGGATAAAAAAAAACAGACATCATTTCCCCTTTCCCTATAGTCCTGCTGAAATGTCAGAAAAGTGCACGAAGAATACAGCACGTCTCCAAAAGCTCTGGATTTGGAGAAGATGCCACAGAGATCACAGTTCCTCTGTCCAGTAACTCCCCAGAAGAGCCAAGCTTGTTATTCACCAGGATGGGCAGCAGAAAGCGGGCCATGCAGCGATTATCAAGATTACTTTAAAGAGCAGATTAGAACACTTCCCAATGCTTTGACTAGAGCACTGTCCAGTTGCACCCAAATCCTCCCGTTCTCACAAGAGTCACCACTGAGCCTGGCTCTCTGGTTTCTAGCTTGCAGGTTCAGGATGTCATAAACCATGAAAAGAGGGTGGTAATCTTTATTTTCATAGAAAACTGACCTCATCTAGATTTTCAAACTTGCTGTACTGAATTATACCTAGCATTCACTGGTAAACTTTTAAAACACTTTTGTTACATGACATATACGTGCTTTGACAGTTCTAATGTCCTTAATTTATGTATCCCCAGCCTAGATTACTGGGATGGGGAGCCATTTCCTTTTCCAGGGGATCCTCCCAGCCCAGGGATGGAACCTGGGCTGCAGGCAGAATCTTTACCATGTGAGCCGCCAGGGAAGCTCTAATTTATTTTTCCCTCTCTCTGTTTTGTTTTGTTTTTGGTCACACAAGGCAAGTTATTTTACTTAGAATGTTCAAAGGATCAGCCCTTGATATAAACTATCACAAAGGCCTGCTTATTTGAGCCACCGAGTATTTCTGAGGAACTTCCTCTTCATCCTCATCATTATCACACTTCTCCAGACCACCATCATCCTTTGCCTGGCAACTGTGAAATCTGCCCAACATCTCCCTCTAACCTTTCTCCAATCCATTCTCCACCTTGCAGGTGAAGTGACCTTCACAATAACACAAATTGTACTCCATCTCCACCCCTGCTTACAACATTCAGTTCAATTGCTCAGCCGTGTCCGACTCTGCAACCCCATGAATCGCAGCACGCCAGGCCTCCCTGTCCATCACCAACTCCTGGAGTTTACTCAAACTCATGCCCATCAAGTCGGTGATGCCATCCAGCCATCCCATCCTCTGTCATCCCCTTCTCCTCCTGCCCTCAATCCCTCCCAGCATCAGGGTCTTTTCAAATGAGTCAGTTCTTCACATCAGGTGACCAAAGTATTGGAGTTTCAGCTTCAACATCAGTCCAGCCAACGAACACCCAGGACTGATCTCCTTTAGGATGGACTGGTTGGATCTCCTTGCAGTCCAAGGGACTCTCAAGAGTCTTCTCCATCACCACACTTTAAAAGCATCAGTTCTTTGGCACTCAGCTTTCGTTATAGTCCAACTCTCACATCTATACATGACCACTGGAAAAACCATAGCCTTGGCTAGACAGAACTTTGTTGACAAAGTAATGGCTCTGCTTTTTAATATGCTGTCTAGGTTGGTCATAACTTTCCTTCCAAGGAGTAAGCATCTTTTAATTTCATGGCTACTATCACCACCTGCAGTGATTTTGGAGCCCCCAAAAATAAAGTCAGCCACTGTTTCCCCATCTATTTGCCATGAAGTGATGGGACCAGATGCCATGATCTTAGTTTTCTGAATGCTGAGCTTTAAGCCAACTTTTTCACTCTCCTCTTTCACTTTCATCAAGAGGCTCTTTAGTTCTTCTTCACTTTCTGCCACAAGGGTGGTGTCATCTGCATATCTGACATTATTGATGTTTCTCCTGACAATCTTGATTCCAGTTTGTGCTTCCTCCAGCCCAGCATTTCTCATGATGTACTCTGCATATAAGTTAAATAAGCAGGGTGACAATGTACAGCCTTGATGTACTCCTTTTCCTATTTGGAACCAGTCTGTTGTTCTATGTCCAGTTCTAACTGTTGCTTCCTGACCTGCATACAGGTTCCTCAAGAGGCAGGTCAGGTGGTCTGGCAGTTCCATCTCTTTCAGAATTTTCCACAGTTTATTGTGATCTATACAGTCAAAGACTTTGGCATAGTCAATAAAGCAGAAATAGATGTTTTTCTGGAACTCTCTTGCTTTTTCGATGATCCCTCAGCTGTTGGCAATTTGATCTCTGGTTCCTCTGCCTTTTCTAAAACAAGCTCCAACACCTGGAAGTTCACGGTTCACATATTGCTGAAGCCTCGCTTGGAGAATTTTGAGCATTACTTTACTAGTGTGTGAGATGAGTGCAATCGTGTGGTAGTTTGAGCATTCTTTGGCATTGCCTTTCTTAGGGATTGGAATGAAAACTGACCTTTTCCAGTCCTGTGGCCACTGCTGAGTTTTCCAAATTTGCTGGCATATTGAGTGCAGCACTTTCACAGCATCATCTTTCAGGATTTGAAACAGCTCAACTGGAACTCCATCACCTCCACTAGCTTTGTTCGTAGTGATGCTTCCTAAGGCCCGCTTGACTACACATTCCAGAATGTCTGGCTCTGGGTGAGTGATCACACCATCATGATTATCTGTGTTGTGAAGATCTTTTTTGTACAGTTTTTCTGTGTATTCTTGCCACCTCTTCTTAATATCTTCTGCTTCTCTTAGGTCCCTACCATTTCTGTCCTTTATTGAGCCCATATTTGCGTGAAATGTTCCCTTGGTATCTCTAATTTTCTTCAAGAGATGTCTAGTCTTTCCCAGTCTATTGTTTTCCTCTATTTCTTTGCACTGATCACAGAGGAAGGCTTTCTTATGTCTCCTTGCTATTCTTCAGAACTCTGCATTCAAATGGGAAATTCTTTCCTTTTCTCCTTTTCTTTTCACTTCTCTTCTTTTCTCAGCTATTTGTAAGGCCTCCTCAGACAGCCATTTTGCTTTTTTGCATTTCATTTTCTTGGGGATGGTCTTGATTCCTGTCTCCTGTACAATGTCACGAATCTCCATCCACAGTTCATCAGGCACTCTCTATCAGATCTAGTCCCTTAAATGTATTTCTCACTTCCACTGTATAGTCATAAGGGATTTGATTTAGGTCATACCTGAATGGTCTAGAGGTTTTCTCCACTCTCTTCAATTTCAGTCTGAATTCGGCAATAAGGAGTTCATGATCCGAGCCACAGTCAGCTCCCGGTCTTGTTTTTGCTGACTGTATACAACATTAAGTGAGTGCCAATTGTATACCCACAGGAAAAAGGCAAACTCTAACACAGCCTACAAAGTTCTGTTCAGCCAGCACCCCCAGTGGCCTCTGATCCCTGGCCTCATCTCACCCCGGGCACCTGTTCCTTCTTCATCCACGCTTGATTTCTTTCCGTCGCTTATACCCATCATGCTCCCTTATCTCAGCAGACACTGCAGTGTCCGTCCTCTGTGGCTGACCACCATTCCATGCTGGTCCTGCCTCTGTGCTTAGAGGAAGCCTCATATTATAGCTCCACCACTGTGTCTCTGAAAACTATTCCTGGGCTCTCTCACTAGGTCAAAGCCCTTAAGGATACTCTTTCTTGGTACCATGTTATGTTTTCCTATCATGAGTCACAATTATAGTTTTACATTTTTGGTGGGGTGATTTAGTCCCATCTCTTTGCCTCTCTGGAGGGTAAACTCTATAAGGGCAAGCTCCCACTAATGTGTCTTCCACTTTACCCCTGGATTTAGCAGAGGACCCAGCACATAGTGGACACACAATACAGTTTTGTTAAATTAATGAAAAGTGTTAACAAACCTGTGAAACTGCATGGTATGGATGGTGAAAGTTTTGCATGTGAAAATAAATATTTTTCAGCTCTTCAGTATTTCTCCAAGTAAATTCCTCTTCCTCTTTTTCCTCTGCTTTCTTTTTCTGTCACTCCTAATACATATTTTTTCAATGTCTTGGGATTCATTCTCTAAATTTCTTATCTTTTCCCTACAATTTTAGATCTCTTTATATTTTGGTTACCTTCTGGGAGGTTAATTTGACTTTATCTTCCTAATAATAGAGTTTATTTTGATTGCCATATATTTTTAGATGGTATGCTCTGAATAGCCCTGTGAGTTTTTATGATTTTTTATGAGTATTACCTCCTTTGAAGGTTTCTTCTACTTTCTGCATTTTCTCTGAGTTTCACTGTCTGTTGATTTGGTTTTGATTTGAGTATTTTATGTTGGAGGCATCTCTCAAATGTTTAGCTATTATCTTTGATTTATTCATATTCAAGGGATAATGGCTGGCAGGTTCAAAGCTGTACACACGTGGGTGGCATTTTGTTTAGTGGAACCCAGACAGTTCGCCTAGATATCCACAGAGGTAAGTAATCACGCACCTTTTCTGAGGAGCTATACCATTTCACCGGGGAGAAATCTGTTGAGTAACTTTAGTCTACCAGCACTACTGTGCCAAGAGATACAAGTCTAAAAGACACGAGAGGTCAGGGTGGTCTCAGCGCCCAATTTGTGGGCTTTTAATAAGCTTCTCTTTCTGGTATGGCACCTCTAGCTGCTATTCCTGCTGTCCCTGGCCTATGGTCTCTTGGTTCCCTTTCCCCAAACGAGAAATCTCCATATTCCTGCCAAAACCACTGAGGGATGGGTTTCTAACTGCACAGAATATAGGCGGGAGTAAGTGTCTAACTGATCTTTTTGGACTCCTAAACAATCCGTTGGTTTCCATAACCAGTCCCTACCTTTGGAAACCACCACTAACTTTTGGAGCAAAGAAAATGTTAGGAGTAAGAACATAATTTTTCTAATTATTTTATTCTGAGACTGAAAGTGACTTTATGATCATAGTCATCGAATGGGACTTTTCTCTCCAGTCCTGCAATCACTAGCTTTTTCACAGCTGGTATACATAGTACTTCGCACTATAACTCAGCTATTTCTCTGACAATAGAAACAATATATGCACTTAGGTTTTGGAAACCTAAGAATTAAAACTACTCTACCTACAATTTTGTTTTTTCCTTGAGAATCAACATGAATCATTGAGAAAAATAAATTGGGAACAAAAAGACCTACGTATCAGTTCCAGCTCTCTCAAAAACTAGTTCCATATCTTTTAACAATGGACTCAACTACCCTAACATTAGTTTTTTGATCCGCAAAATGCTAAGACTGGATTAGGGATCTCTAAAATCCTTTCTAACATTACAGGATGATTAAAGTAATGTGCTTGTATACTGAATAGAACAGAATAACAGACAAAAGCACTGCTGTACTTTACCTTTATGGAGCTTTACTGTCTAACACTTTTAGTAATTAGTTGCCAAGATTAATGACAAAGTAAGCTAAAAATAAAAATATCATAACATACTCATTATCAGAATCAAGAATATTGAACTTGCAAAAACTGATACCCTTTAATTTCTGGCCTTCTATAATTAAAAATTTGTTTAACTTTTTTTCTTTTTAATACTGACAGAGCATTTGTGAAAAGGAGGGTTAGGTTCTTCCTACAAATGTAGATAATTTCTTATATTTATACAGTTCTTTACAGTTTTCAAAGCATTTTTACCTGTATTTTCCACCTAATGGACACAATGATCTCAATGAAATCAGTGTTAACAGGCACTGGTGTTATCCTCATTTCCAAAGAACAATATAAAGAGCCCCTAAATGTCACAAAAACAGTCATGTCCAGCTCTTTTGTGACCCCTTGGACTGTAGCCTACCAGGCTCCTATGCCCATGGTATTTTCCAGGCAAGAATATTGGAATGGGTTACCCTTTCCTTCTCCAGAGTATCTTCCCAACCCAGGGAGCAAATTCACATCTCCTGCATTGGCAGGGGGATTCTTTACCACCGAGCCACCTAAGCCAAAGAGACAATAAGCAAAACCAGGACTTCTCACTTCAAGCCTAGTTTCCATATCTTGCACTGCTTTCCCAGAGAGGCCCTGGGAGGTCAGCACACATCCTTATACACAGAGACATCTGAGTGGTTTACTAAATACCCAAATTAACCAGAGAGTATGAACAAGTAAGTACTAGATCCAGTGTCTCATCATCTTCATTCTCAGTATGACTTTTAGAGTTCAAGAGTAATTTTCACTTCACAACTAAAATTAACAAATTCGGTTATACTTTTCTGTGTTGGTAGAAGTCAAATCAATGTAGGATGTGTCTAAACTTTGTTCCACCAAACTCGGGACACAAAGTAACATTTAGGTTTAGTTACATCCACAACACAAAGCAACAACACATCCTTCTCTTTTTATAACTTCCTAATGCCCCATATGGTTTTTCCGGTGGTCATGTATGGATGTGAGAGTTGGACTGTGAAGAAAGCTGAGCGCCGAAAAATTGATGCTTTTGAACTCTGGTGTTGGAGAAGACTCTTGAGAGTCCCTTGGACCGCAAGGAGGTCCAACCAGTCCATCCTAAAGGAGATCAGTCCTGGGTGTTCATTGGAAGGACTGATGCTGAAGCGGAAACTCCAATACTTTGGCCACCTGACGCAAAGAGCTGACTCATTGGAAAAGATCCTGATGCTGGGAGGGATTGGGGGCAGGAGGAGAAGGGGACGACAGAGGATGAGATGGGCATGAGTTAGAGTAAACTCCGGGAGTTGGTGATAGACAGGGAGCCTGGCACACTGCGACTCATGGGGTCGCAAAGTGTTGGACACGACTGAGTGACTGAACTGACTGAACTGAATGTCCCAAGCCTTACAGGGTCACTGAGCACTTGTTAGGTAGGGTGCTTCCTACAGATCTATAATCCACTCAAAAATATTTTCATGGCACTGGTGCATCCCTCTACACCATCAACCACTCTCCTCTCTAGAACTGAAGGACCATACCCTCCATTCTCTCACTTACTTCCACTGGTCTTTAGAAGCACACACATTAATCTTCTTTAACTGTCTACAATGACTGTCCAGTGTGACATCACCTACATTCCTAACAGACATGACTCCTGTACTCAGAGCAAAGTTCTTATTTCTTCCAAGAATGAGTCATTGGAGAATATGTTCCTCCTCAGGAGCTTAAGTTGTCAATGTCAGTGAGATTCATTTTGATCCAGAATTCACTGAGACAAGCAATGAACTGAAACAGATCATTTAATCTTGCCTCTCATGAATAATTCCCAACTGTGACTTAGATCTTTAAAAAAAAAAAAAAAAGTCTGTTTATAATCATATGGAAAGTAATAGATAAAATTATAAATTACAAATTTAAATTTTCACTCTGTGAGACTGCCTAACAATATAAGGAGTTTATTGGCTTATAACTGAACTGTCTAGAAACATGACTGATAAAGTGACAGGATACAGTGACTCCGAAATTATCACGCAGGATCGGTTCCTCTACAAGTCTCCCCTCTGGTTCTGTAGTAAAAGCATCAGCCTCAGCTCCACACAGTGACTGGTCATAGCACATCCTACCTTGATGGTGTGTGTTAGTCTCTTAGTGGTGTTTAACTCTTTGGGACCCCATGGACTATAGCCTTCCAGGCTCCTCTATACCTGAAATTCTCCAGGCAAGAATACTGGAGAGGGCTGCCATTTCCTTCTCCAAACTTGGTGGTAGTGAAGTCCTTTTGAATTTATAAAATTCATATCTTTGTGTCTTAGCAGAAGTTTCCTTGCATCTCACTGGCTCTGTCTGGGTTACTTACCCATCCCTCAGAGCATCTCTGGTGGCAGTAATCTGGCTACTCACAAGATCAATTCCACCACCCTCAAATCGTACTGAATTAGATGAGGATTTTTCAAATTGTAAATAATATTTCATTTGTGGACCATACACTCATTACAATGGGCTGCAAGCAATTTTTTCAAATAGACTAATATAGAACAGAAATAAAAATATCAGAGTGCATTACCATTAGTAATATTTTTTGTTGAAACTTGATTGGTTTTATATAAATAGAAATGTGTTTGGTAGGTTGTGATGTAATTTTTTTCTGTGAACTATGGTGGAAAAATTGAAAGTTAGAATAAGAGAAATTTGTATCTTTCCCAGGAAAATCAAGGTGTTAACTGGAAATGGATGCTGGATAGCAAGCAGCTGAAATATAAATATATACTATATGGTATTTACTTGTTGACTTATCATCTTTATAATATGCAAGATATCTGCTTTTTTAAACTATAGTTTACTAGAGTTAGAGAACTTTACAAGTTTTCTGAGAGTTTGGGAAAGCAATATTTTTTAAAGGCCACTTAAATCTTTCATCTGTGTCACCCTGTACAAGAGGCATATTTCCCCATCTAACAAACTCATCCCACTTGTGCTGTGAAGTAAGCATGACCTTTAGGTCTGAAGCTCTGTGTGCTCAAATTTCAAGTGATTTCTTGATAGTCCTGTCTTTTTTTTTTCATGACAGTTATTTTAATCTAGAGACTTCCCTACCACCAGTCTCTGGATGGCATCTGTGTGTGTAAAGAAGAAATGACATATCAGAGAGAGGACAGGACCAGCAATCAGAGTCCAGAAACCAGCCCAGTCCCAACCAGTTCTAGCAGCTAGGGTCTTCTCATTCTCTGTGGCTCAGTTTCTTGAAATGTTTAACATTTTTAAATGGTGAAGTTCACTTCTAAGAGAGCTTCTATCTTTACATGACTCATTTGAGTGATATGAAGTTGAGTAGGGTTTTTCAATTGTTAAGGAAAACTATATGTACCAACTTTTATTTCTGCATCACCAGATCATAACCCAATAGGAGTAAAGAAGTCTCCTAATGAATGAACAAAAAGGAACATCAGCTAAAGTGTTATGTTTATTAAGTGAGTTAACAGGTGTTGGATATCTAGCACATTGTCTGGGTCTTTAACTTCTCAAGAAGAAAGAGAGAGATATCAATAAAGACCTGGTAAGCACTGTTTAATTTCATCAGTAACAAAAGAAACGCAATATAACATGATGACATACTATCATATCATTAGATATTATAACATTAGAAACTAATTATATCTTTAGAAACAAGAAAAATCAGTATGAATGGAGTAATTGGAAAAATTTTCACATATCATATATCAGTCTTCTACAGAGAAAGCCTTGTGTCTCCTCCACTGGTCTCTAAATAAAGCAAAGTATAAACCTACCATATATTTCCAAAATCCTCAGAAGTTTTTGGAAGGAAAACAAATGAGGGCATGGTGTTTGTAAGAATATTGCACATACATATATACAAATTTTCATTATATTACTTGATGGTGTAATCATTCTAGGAAGAACTGCCCTCCAACTCTGCAGCTGATGAACTATCCCTTGCTAGAACAATCCTTATGGACCACTGGACCACCTGCAGCTGTGACTGGAGAAGCCCCCACTGCTCTACACCCTGCTTGTGTCTGTCACATGTCAGATTTCCCCAGGAAGAAAATGCTGAGGCAGAGTTTAGTGTGAGAGGCAGTTATTAGGAATTGCTCAGGTTCAATATCTGTGAAAGGAGGAAAGAAAAATCAGAACTAGACAAAAGGAGAAGCCGAGCATCAGTGCAACCTCAGTGGAGGCTTAATCAGCTCTCTGGGAAGCTGTAAAGCCAGAGCGATCCTTCAGAGTTGGCCTGAGTTAAGGAGAGAAGGCCAGCATTTTTTTTATATCCCATGTAGATCAGTTATTATTGGAGTGTGACCTTGGCTGAGTTACTTCTCAGCAGAAGCAGATTCTGTAGAGAGATGACAGCTGAGGTCTTTCTGCCAACAGCACTCCTAGCAACCGGGGAAGTAAATCCTCCAGCCCTAAAGTGGAAATTGGGTGGCTTATCACAGCGTCCACCACATGGCCCATGTCAATAATGTTGTATCAGCCCAGTACCCCCAGGAACCCCCAGCACAGGGAGGTGCTGTTCTTCTCTGTTCATACTCCCCATCTTCCCGTTGATCCTGCTATTCAAAGACCCCAGGATATGTCCTCCACTGAGAAGACAGGCAGGGATGTGAGAAGACTTCATATAAAAGTCACATTCAAATCAGAAATCTGTTGTCTGGACATCTCCAGCCACAGGCTGGCCTGTGTGCCGATGGCATTGTTTTTCCTCCGTACTCTCCCAGTGCATGATGTTGCAATGGCTCCATGTTCCCCTGGGACAGCAGCATACCTGCTCCTCTTTATAACTATCTCTCTTAATCCATTCGGGCTATGACCACAAAACACCACAGAGCAGGCAGCTCACAGACAACAGAAATCTCTCAGCTATGTGGAAGCTGAAAAGTCCAAGGTCAGGGTGCCTGCATGGTTCCTTGGTTCCCAGCTAGTGCCTCTTCAGGGTGTTCTCCTGTGGCAGAAGGGTAAGGGATCTTGGTGGGGTCTCTTTTGGAAGAACACTAACTCTATCATGAGGACTCCACCCTCATCATCAGGCAAGTCTCAGGAGCACCACCTCCTAACACCATCACTGCTGGCATTAGGCTTTTAACATATTAATTGGGGGGAGAGGGGAATGCAGACATTCAGACCATAGCACCATCAGACCTGAATGCAAGAGAAACCCAGAAAACACGGAATTAAAGTATGCCTTCCCACTGCTCTGAGACAGTGCTTCTGCTGCTGTGCTATATCCTTTCAAGATCTAAAAACCAGGAAGGCCCAAGATCCTCTCCAGAGGAAATGTGTTTTTCCTGTCTCCCCCACACCCACATTCCCACCTATTCCTACAGAGAACACTCAGCAGTACTCAGCTTGACCTTCCTCCTTCAGGGCTCACATTCCCTTCCAGCCCACCCAGATTTCAACATGCGATGCGCAGGCTTCCCCTCTGCCACTCTGGACCCTGTGAGGAAACACTTTCAGACTAAATGCCATTACCACAATGTGAAGGCCAAGACTGCAATTGGATATTAGAGCCATATAAGATCAGTCTCCTATAGGTGGGGCTGGAAGCTTCAAAAGATTCAAAAAAAGATGCATCTTATTATAAACACACACAACTGGAAATACAAGCCCTTTACAGAAATGTGCAACATCATTCATTCAGGATTTCAAGATACCAAGTCTGGCATCCTGGGGAACATATGTTAAAGAGGTTGCCAGTCGGGTTGCCTTTGTAGACCTGCAGCAAAGAAAGAAAAGGCTTCAGCCACTATTTTTCTCATTATGGTGAAATGAGAAAATGCCTGCTTTAGAATCAGGTCTGGGGTGAAAGCCCAGCTTTTCAATAAATAAGCTGTGCCGATGTACTGAGGGTTACTTTGCCTCTCAACCTCAGTTTCCTGTTGGCAAGTGGGAGAAAATATCATTACCCTGTAGGGTTTTTGTAAAGACTTAATGAATAAATAAATAAATCTCACCCCAATATGGTACCTGGCAGATGGCTAAACACTCAGAAAATAAGAGCTGTGATTATCACTTCATGTGGAATTTGATGAGGCCTGTCCTCTCCAAGGAGCAAGCTACACCTTTGTAAATAAGAATGCTTAGATTTCTTCTCTGCTGAGACTACCTTCTTGGTTCTTTTTCACTACTGAATAAGGTATTTGAAAAGATCAGAACTTCTCAGTTGCATTAAGAAAACAATTAGTCAGAACCCAAGCCCACACAAGCTGTCAGGCAGGCAAGTGCCCACCAAGGGGAGCAGTGCAGGGGCCAGGACTTGGGCAAATTGTTCAGTGCTGGCCATTAAACCTTGTTTCATTCAATCTGTGCAACTCTAAATCTTATGTGGAAAGAGACATTAAGGATCAGATCATAAAAGTCAGGATATCAAATCTCTCATAACTTCAGTTATTACTTCTCTTTATCACTATAACTCAGTATTTTATCTGAGGAGAATATTTCTCACCAATGAAAACTGGTTTCCAAACAAGGGAGCAGGAGTGGGTCTTGGTCCAGAACATGCCAACATGGAATATTTAAAGCTCCATGAGTGAATGTAAGAAATTCTATTAGGCTTTACAGTTAATCATCTGTATTTACACTAAACTATATATTTAGTTGACTTCCCAGGTGGCTCAGTGGTGAGAAATCCACCTGCCAATGCAGGAAGAAGCAGGAGACAAGAGTTCAATTTCTGGGTCAGAAAGATCCCCTGGAGGAGGAAATGGTAACCCACTCCAGTATTCTTGACTGGAAAATTCCATGGACAGAGGAGACTGGCAGACTACCGTCCACGGGGTCGCAAAAGAATCAGACATGACTGAGCACTCATGCGTGCATACAATTTCACATAGATTTTGCTATCAAAATTATCATGTGAAACAAAGTTTTATATACTGATGCTTTTCCCTTCATGCCCACAAAGGAGCTGCTGCTGCTGCTGATAGGTCGCTTCAGTCGTGTCTGACTCTATGTGACCCCATAGACGGCAGCCTACCAGGCTCCTCCGTCCCTGGGATTCTCCAGGCAAGAACACTGGAGTGGGTTGCTATTTCCTTCTCCAATGCATGAAAGTGAAAAGGGAAAGTGAAGTCGTTCAGGTGTGTCCTACTCTTCGCGACCCCATGGACTGCAGCCCACCAGGCTCCTCCGTCCATGGGATTCTCCATGCAAGAGTACTGGAGTGGGTTGCCATTGCCTTCTCCACCCACAGAGGAGAGTCCTCTTTTATCTCCCCACTGCCAGATCCTTAAGATAACTACATCCATTCTTCTTATCATCGTCACTTTTCCACAGTAGATGCCATGGCTGCACGCACTCCACCTCTTCCAACTCTAAACCAGAACACAAGATCTAGGAACATGCAGTTTGTTAAATCATCTGACCCAGCTAAGTACACAACCCAGAAGTTCACAGCAAATGGGGGAGGCCTGAACCTGGGGACCAACCTTCCTCACTGAGAAAACTACAGGGCTAAGGCTCAAGAGTCAGCCTCAGGGAGTAAGATTCTAGCCAGGAGGGAATTCAGTATCCAAAAGAGGAGACAGGTGGAGGTCCAGAGAAGGCACGTCCTGCCTCTTAGAGCTGCCACCATGTAAAGGCCAGGCTGACTCCAGTCAGGATCAGCTCAGTCATATAACCCGACATTACTGTTGACAGTGAGCCCCAGTCTTTTAGGAAGGTCTTCTCAGACAAAGTCCTAAAAATAGCAGAAAATCTTTTGTCTCTGAAAAACAGAGAGAAAGGGCTGTGTGACAGAGATTTCTATATTTACAGAATGATTACTCTGCTTTCTTACCCGAGTGGCAATTTCACACACAATAATGACACTGGTGGAAAAGCCATCTTCCAGGAGAAATATGCCACTAAGACTGTCTTTCAGATGCACACCAATCCTGGCACCTTGTCCAAGACAAACGCTGGACCAAATACTAGGGGTACTCGAGACATCACCTGTTCTGCTGGTTAGCTAGATGGAAACCATGGTCTCTAGGCTAGTAAAAGAGGCCTATGGAGGTGGCTGAAGCACAGCCAGCCAGCCATGCCAACACCAGTGAGAAACTCAAGCTTGGTTGCTTCAGTCGTGTCTGACTCTTTGTGACCCCATGAACTGTAGCCTGCCAGGCTCCTCTGTCCATGGGGATTCTCCAGGCAAGAAGACTGGAGTGGGTTGCCATGTCCTGCTCCAGGCGATCTTCCCAACCAAGGGATCAAACCCAGGTCTCCTGTATTGCAGGTGGATTCTTTACCGCCAAGCCACCTGAGAAGCTCACCTTTGTTTTAATGCAGTGTCTTTCATTCCCACCCAATCCTCCTGAATTTGGAGAATCTGCCTTCACACACCACTACTGTGTGCCCTTACTTGTTACCTCTCTTCTTTTTCTCCATCCCCTCTGTAAGTCAACTGAACTTCAGAATAAAGTTATGGCCACAAAATAAATCATTATGAGGAAAAAGTGCTGGGACAGGGATGGCAGGGTGGAGGGTGACCTAAAAAAGGCCATACAGAGTTAGGAATGCACGGCATTGCAGAGCTCCAAGGGGACACAGTAGAGCTCAGTAGCTCATACAGAGTATTACGGAAGTACAAGCAAGGAAACTAAAGGACCAGACAAATTATTAAGATATAATAAAGATTATTAAGACAGTAACCACTTACAATGGAGAAGGAAATGGCACCCCACCCAGTATTTTTGCCTGGAGAATCCAATGGACAGAGGAGCCTGGTGGGCTGCAGTCCATGGGGTCGCTAAGAGTTGGACACGACTGAGCGACTTCACTTTCACTTTTCCCTTTCATGCATTAGAGAAGGAAATGGCAACCCACTCCAATGTTCTTGCCTGGAGAATCCCAGGGACGGGGGAGCCTGGTGGGCTGCCAACTATGGGTTCACACAGAGTTGGACACGACTGAAGTGACTTAGCAGCAGCAGCAGCAGCAACCACTTACAAAAGCCAGGGATCTCAAGGAACATTTGTTCTTAGGATCAAGACAAAATTCATTCTACCCACACTAGCCCAGTCCAAGCCTAGCAGAAAGGACATCAGAATCCTGGACTATATATGCAGTTTATTTATTTCAGGATTTGTCAAAAAGGCTAAACTCTAAGATCAATGTGATAGAAAATGTGAACCATATAATTTTGGACTTTCCAACTTTCAAACAGAAGACAAATTTCATGTAAAATTACCAAATATTCAGTGTTGGCCACCAATTGAAACTTAAGCCCTGCTAATTCTAGAAGTAGAGATGAAGAATTCCACTATGTAGACTGCACATGCAGGAGCAGAAATTAAGGGAGGTTGTTAGATAAAAAAAAAATCAATAAAGCATACAGAAGTAGATTCACTTTTCTAATTTAATGGAGAAATGGCTTTTTACACAAGAATTAAGAGAAAAATAATTATTTCCTTTGTGGCAAAGGATGTATAAACAGAATCTAAGATATTTTTCCTTGTGTTGATTAAAGATATTTTTAAGAATATTCATGTTGGATAAGTGCAGTTAAATAAACACAATTAGGCATTTAATAAGGATACTGCTGCTGCTGCTAAGTCGCTTCAGTCGTGTCCGACTCAGTGCGACCCCATAAACGGCAGCCCACCAGGCTGCACCATCCCTGGGATTACCCAGGAAAGAACACTGGAGTGGGTTGCCACTTCCTCCTCCAATGCATGAAAGGGAAAAGTGAAAGTGATGTCGCTCAGTCGTGTCTGACTCTTCGCCGACCCCATGGTCTACAGCCCACCAGGCTCCTCCATCTATGGGATTTTCCAGGCAAGAGTATTGGAGTGGGTTGCCATTGCCTTCTTTGAATAAGGATACTACTGTCTTTTAAATCTCTCAGATTTAAACAGGAGATATCTTTATCAAGTCAAAGATAACACCAAATCTGAAATCTGACAGTCTATCCATAGACTTACAGACTTCCTAAAAGATATGTAAATCCACTCTGGGCATAGAAAGTTCTGGAACTGAAGAGAAGTTTCGTTGATATCAGTAGTTCTCATTTTGTGTTTGTCTGCCACTCTTTTCAGTAAAGCAGGAGATAATGAACATGCTTCTTTGTCTTTAGACATGGAAGACCAATTGAGTTTTCTTCGAAAATGACTTAAATAAATATTTTGAGATTAAATTTTTTCCTAAGTTTTGTATTATTCTCAGTTCTAATATGATATAAAAGTTACACAGCAAGGAAAAGAAATTCAGTGGAGCAGAGCAACCCCATAAAAACATCTATTGAGCCCCAGAGGATTTGTTTGTATATCAGATTGTAACTCATTTCCCACTTACCCAGAGCTCACTGCTATTTACTTCATATAAAGCAAACTAGACTGTGAAATTCAGAAAGTGCTAAGGTTGGCTAACAATGCTGCTCAACACAAAAGGAACCAATTCTGATGCACCTGAGATACTGAAGGACTTAGAAAACAAAACTCATTTTTTTCACTGGCCATTTATCTTGGGATGGGTTGGTCAAAATCATAAAAAATGTTTACCAGTTGAAAGCTTTGACAAAAAAATAAAAGCTCAAGTAATTTGTTTGCATTGGGAAAATACTAGATGTCATCACATTTTTAAAAATATATTTAAACTACACCAAAGGAGGAATAGGAAGATATATGAATACTAAGAACACAAGGTAAAAGCAATAAGTGAAATCAAATCTGTATCTAATGAGTGCATGATGGTAAAAATCCTGATGGCTACCAGGGTATACAAAACACAGTTCCTTCCTTAAAGGAGCTAAAATCTAATATACTAGCAAAACAATATAAGATGTGAAATGATAAATAGTTTCATGCATGTAAAATACAAATACTTTGAGAGGAAAAAATAAGATGAAGCAACACTGTATTAATTACTAAAAGAAAGTCATGATCACTACAAAGAAGAAAGGAGTAACTTCAGTCCTTTCTTGTCCCTGAGAAAGAGAATTCAAGCTCCAGCTCTGTTTTGGAGGACAGGTGGAATAAGTGTGGTTGTGGCAACACGCTGTTTTACACACGTGAATGCTAAGAAGAGGTTTCACATAAAGCTCTAGGTGTCTGTCTGGCTTCCTTTGAACGCTCGGCCTCTACTCTCCCAAGGCAATGAGCAAGACCTCGGTCACTGCTGTGCACCTTGGGTGGTGCACACGCTGTAAATGAAACCAAACAGCTTTGCTCATTAGTGCCCGGAGTCTGGCCCTTACAGGATTTGAGCTTACAACCCCTGATCTGAGCTGAGGGGTTTACCATCCTGATGATTGCTGAGCTCCCAAAATGTCTAAGTACCTCGGTTATACACTGAAGAAAGAATAGAACGTGATTAGATATGTCTCTATATGTGTATATTTAATTTCATAGTTTATTTTGCTTTTTTATATCTTTTTCTTTATCATATAATATAACCTTGCTCTACATTTATCCACTAAGATTTAACTATCTTTGTGAGTATATATACAATGTGTTTGACAAAATAATGAATTACATGTATATAAGGAAATTAAATATACAGAACATATTTTATCAGCTAATAAACTTAACTGATATGCCAGATTGCACGTATCTTCACAGCAGATTCACTGAAACCATCCAATACTGCATATATTTTAGGTAGTGTTATGAATCCATGGGGTTCCCTGGTGGCTTAGAGGGTAAAGCGCCTGCCCGCAATGCAAGAGACCCAGGTTCGATTCCTGGGCAGGTAATATCCCCTGGAGAAGGAATGGCAACCCACTCCAGTACCCTTACCTGGAAAATCCCGCAAACAGAGGGGCCTCGTAGGCTTCAGTCCATGGGGTTGCAAAGAGTCGGACACGACTGAGCGACTTCACTATGAGTCCATAGTGTTTAAATATAAAGTAATGGGGCTTGAGCTATGAACTCTGGGATGGAACTATTTTCATGAATACTTCAAAAGACTATCAATAAACCATTAGCTAATTATCCACTAAAATGCAATACATGCATTTAAAATATCAACATACCTTTTAAAAGAAAAAATCTGTAATTTACATATCTGAAAGGTTTTCTAGTTTTTCTTTCCAGAGTATGTACATAAGGACTCGGGTTTATAGTTCTGATTACACAAAATATTGCTTTTCACTTTTTGCCATTTAGTCTGACATCCCAAACACTTTTTCATGTTGCACAAATTTCATAACTTTTACTTAGTGACACCAGAATATTACATCCACTGCCTGTACCTTGCTTTACTTACTTATTCCCATGTTTTCAGTATTAAATTGATTCTCAGTTTTTCACTATACTCATTACTGTAATGAGCTACTTAATGCCCATAGATTTTTTTTCTTATGGTTTGTGATTTTTCTTAATTATTTTTTAATTGAAGGATAATTGATTTATAGAATTTTGTTTCCTGTCAAACCTCAACATGAATCAGCCTTAGGTATACACATGTCCCCTCCCTTTTGAACCTCCCTCCCGTCTCCCTCCCCACCCCACTCCTCTAGGTTGATACAGAGCCCCTGTTTGAGTTTCCCAAGACACATAGCAAATTCCCATTGTCTATCTACTTGACATACAGTGATGTAAGTTTCCATGTTACTCTCTCCATACAGCTCACCCTCTCCTCCCCTCTCGCCATGTTCATAAGTCTACTCTCTATGCCTGTTTCTCCATTGCTGCCCTGCAAATGAATTCATTATTATTTTTCTAGATTCTGCATATATGCGTTAGTATATGATATTTGTCTTTCTCTTTCTGACACTTCACTCTGTATAATAGACTCTAGGTTCATCCACCTCATCAGAACTGACCCAAATGTGTTCCTTTTTATGGCTGAGTAATATTCTATTGTGTATATGTACCACAGCTTCTTTATCCATTCATCTGTCGATGGACATCTAGGTTGCTTCCATTGTAAACAGTGCTGCAGTGAGCAATGGGATACGTGTGTATTTTTCAGTTTTGGTTTCCTCAGGGCACATGCCTAGGAGTGGGATTGCTGGGTCATATGGTGGTTTCAGTCCTAGATTTTTAAGGACTCTCCGTACCATCTTCCATAGTGGCTGTATCAACTTACACTCCCACCAACAGTGCAAGAGCATTCCCTTTTCTCCACACCCTCTCCAGCATTTATTCTTTGTAGACCTTTCGATGATGGTCATTCTGACCAGTGTGACGTGATGTCTCATTGTAGTTTTGATTTGCTTTTCTCTAATAATGAGCAATGCTGAGCATCTTTTCATGTGTTTGTTAACTATCTGTATGTCTTCTTTGGAGAAATGTCTGTTTAGGTCTTTTTCCCACTTTCGGATTGGGTTGCTTATTTTTCTGGCATTGAGCTTGTGAGCTGCTTGTATATTTTGGAAATTAATCCTTTGTCAGTTGTTTCATTTGCTATTATTTTCTCCCATTCTGAGGGTTGTCTTTTCACCTTGCTTATAGTTTCATTTGCTGTGCAGAAGCTTTTAAGTTTAATCAGGTCCCACTTGTTTACTTTTGTTTTTATTTCCATTACTCTAGGAGGTGGGTCATAGAGGATCTTGCTTTGATTTATGTCATCAAGTGTTCTGCCTATGTTTTCCTCTAAGAGTTTTATAGTTTCTGATCTTACATTTAGGTCTTTAATCCATTTTGAGTTTAGCTTTGTGTGTGGTATTAGGAAGTGGTCTAATTTCATTCTTTTACATGGAGCTGTCCAGTTTTCCCAGCACCATTTATTGAAGATGCTGTCTTTTCCGCATTGTATATTCTTGCCTCCTTTGTCAAAAATAAGGCACCTGTAGGTGCATGGGTTTATTTATGGGCTTTCTATCTTGTTCCATTGGTCTATATTTCTGTTTTTGTGCCAGTACCTGCCCTGGTGACTGTAACTTTGAAGTATCATCTGAAGTCAGAAAGGTTGATTCCTGCAGCTCCATTCTTCTTTCTCAAGATTGCTTTGGCTATTCAGGGTCTTTTGTGCTTCTGTATGAATTGTGAAATTTTTTGTTCTAGTTCTGTGAAAAATGCCATTGGTAATTTGATAGGGATTGTATTAAATCTGTAGATTGCATTTGGTAGTATAGTCATTTTCACAATATTGATTCTTCCTATCCAGGATCATGGCATATCTCTCCATCTGTTTATGTCATCTTTGATTTCTTTCATTAGTGTCTTATAATTTTCTGTGTACAGTTCTTTTGTCTCCTTAAGTAAGCTTATTCCAAGGTATTTTATTCTTTTTGTTGCAATGGTGAATGGGATTGACTCCTTAATTTCTCTTTCAGATTTTTCATTGTTAGTAATAGAAATGCAAGTGATTTCTGTGTATTGATTTTGTATCCTGCAACTGTGCTACATTCACTGATTAGCTCTAGTAATTTTCTGATATTATCTTTTGGTTTTCTATGTACAGTATCATGTCATCTGCAAACAGTGAGAGTGTTACTTCTTTTCCCATCTGAATCCCTTTTATTTCTTTTTCTTCTCTGATTGCTGTAGCTAGGACTTCCAACCAATGTTGAATAATAGTGGTGAAAGTGGACATCCTTGTCTTGTTCCTGATCTTAGGGGGAATGCTTTCAGTTTTTCACCATTGAGAATAATGTTTACTGTAGGTTTATCATATATGGCCTTTATTGTGCTGAGGTAGGTTCCTTTTATGTGCATTTATTGAAGACTTTTAATCATAAATCGGTGCTGAATTTTGTCAAAGGCTTTTTCTGTATCTATTGAGATTATCATATGATTTTTATCTTTCAATTTGTTAATATGGTGTATCACATTGATTTGTGTATACTGAATAATCCTTGCATCCCTGGAATAAACCCAACTTGATCATCATGTATGAGCTTTTTAATGTGTGGCTGAATTCTGTTTGCTAAAATTCTGTTGAGAATTTTGGCATCTATGTTCATCAGTGATATTGGCCTGTAGTTTTCTTTTTTGTGTGTTGTCTTTGTCTGGTTTTGGTATCAGGCTGTGGTGGCCTTGTAAAATGAGTTTGGAAGTGTTCCTTCCTCTGCAATTTTTTGAAAGAGTTTTAGAAGGATAGGTATTAGATTTTCTCTAAACGTTTGATAGAATTCTCCTGTGAAGGCATCTGGTCCTGGGCTTTTGTTTTTTGGGAGATTTTTGACCATAGCTTCAATTTCAGTGCCTCTAATTGGATTGCTCATAATTTCTATTTCTTCCTGGTTCAGTCTTGAAAGAATTGACTTTTCTAAGAATCTGTCCATTTCTTCCAGGTTATCCATTTTATTGCCACATTGTTATTCACAATAGTCTCATAATCCTTTGTATTTCTGCATTGTCTGTTGTAAATTCTCCTTTTTCATTTCTAATTTTGTTGATTTGATTCTTCTCTCTCTTTTTCCTGATGACTCTGGCTAAAGGTTTGTCCATTTTGTTTATCTTCTCAAAGAACCAGCTTTTAGTTTTATTAATTGTTATTACTGCTTCTTTCATTTTTTCATTTATTTATGCTCTGATCTTTATGATTTCTTTCCTTCTGCTAATTTTGGTGGGGTTTTGTTCTTTTTTCAGTTGTTTTAGGTGTAAAGTTAGGTTGTTTATTCAATGTTTTTCTTGTTTCTTGAGGTAGGATTATATTGCTATAAACTTCACTCTTAGAACTACTTTTGCTGTATCCCATAGGTTATGAGTTGTCGTGTTTTCATTGTCATGAATTTCTAGAAATTTTTTTATTTCCCTTTTGATTTCTTCAGTAACCTGTTGGTTCTTTAGAAACGTATTGTTTAATCTCCATGTGTTTGTGTTTTTTACAGTTTTTTTTTCTTATCATTGATACCTAGTCTCATAGTGTTGTGGTCAGAAAAGATGCTTGATATGATCTCAATTTTCTTAAATTTACTGAGGTTTTCTTTGTGACCCAGATCTGGTCTATTCTGTAGAATATTCCATGTGCAGTTTAGAAGTGCAGATGTATTCTTCTGCATTTGGATGGGATGTCCTGAAGATATCAATGAGATCCATCTCAGTTAATTTATTATTTAAGATTTTCTTTTCCTTATTAATTTTCTGTTCTGATGATCTTTCCATTGGTGTGAGTGGGGTGTTAAAGTCTCCCACTATTATTGTGTTACTGTAAATTTCTACTTTTATATCTGTTAGTGTTTGTCTTGTGTATTGAGGTGCTCCTATGTTGGGTCCATGGATATTTACAATTGTTATGTCTTCCTCTTGAGCCCTTGATCATTATGCAGTGCCCTTCCTTATCTCTTGTAATATTCTTTATTTTAAGGTCTATTTTGTCTGATCTGAGGATTTCTACTCCAGCTTTCTTTTGCTTCCCATTTGCATGGAATATATTTTTACATCCTCTCACTTTCAGTCTATATGTGTCTTTAGGTCTGAAATGGGTTTCTTGTAGACAGCATATATATGGGTCTTGTTTTTGTATCCATTCAGCCGGTCTGTGTCTTTTGGTTGGAGCATTTAATTCATTTACATTTAAAGTAGCTATTGATATATATGTTCCTATTGCAATTTTTTAATTGTTTGGGATTTGATTTTGTAGATTTCTTTCTTCTCTTGTATTTCTTGATTAAATAAGTCTCTTTAACATTTGTTGTAAAGCTGGTTTGGTGGTAATGAATTCTCTTAACTTTTGCTTGTGTGAAAACCTTTTGATTTCTCCATCAATTTTTAATGAGACCCTTGCCAGGTAGATTCTTCCCTTTCACTACTTTAAATGTATCCTGCCACTCCCTTCTGGCCTGCAGAGTTTCTGCTGAAAGATCAGCTGTTAAACGTATGGGGTTCCCTTGTATGTTACTTGTTGCTTCTCCCTCGCTGCTTTTAATATTCTTTCTTTGTGTTTAATCTTTGTTAGTTTGATTAGTATGTGTCTTGGCATGTTTCTCCTTGGGTTTGTCATGTTTGGGACTCTGCACCTCTTGGACTTGATTCACTACTTACTTTTCCATATTGGGGAAATTTTCAACTATTCTCTCTTCTAAATTTTTCTCATACCCTTTTTTTTTTTCTCTTCTTCTTCTGAGACCCCTAAAATTCAAATGTTGGTGCATTTGATATTGTCCCAGAGGTATCTGAGACTATCTTCATTTCTTTTCATTCTTTTAATTTATTCTGTTCTTCAGAAGTTATTTCCACCATTTTATCTTCCAGCTAAGACTATTTATTGATGACTCCAAGTATTTTCTTGTAGTTTGCTTTAACCAAAATAAGAGATAATTATAAGTAATAAATGATAAACACAACATGCTCAAAGACAATTGTCATGAAATTGAGTTCCAGACTTGAAAAAATATATGTAAACATTAATATTAGCTATCCAAGTTTATTTTCTATTATTTTTCTTTAAAATAGTCCTTTAAATAGACTGATACTAAATGTGTCTTGATAATACTGAAAATGAGGTAAGTTTCACCACTAAGTGTATAATTTCAAAGACTGTTCTTTATTTTTGTTTGCTGACTTCCATGTGTCTTACCAAAAAAAAAAAAAAGCTTAACTACATTTTGGGAGAATTGTCAGGCACAAATCTAGATCCTAGGATTTGTACTAGACAATTTAGTTTTTGAAAAATAACTCAATAAGTGTTTCACATATCTTTTGAAGAATATTTCAAAGAAAATATTATATAATCAAAGACCCCTTTCATTAACTAACATTTATATTTAAAGATTAAAATGTTTACATTAAAGGAATAGTCTATGACAGGCACATAATGTATTTTTTACTGAAAAAGGAAGGGGGGTAGGAATGAAAGAGTGAATATTCCAGTAAATAATTACAGCATTATATGATTAAATTAATAGGTCAAGTTTGAAAATACAATGCAATCTCAGATGTTAAAGATGCTTTTGATTAAAAGAAAAATAAAGTAAGCCTGGAATAAAATGAGCCATTCTTAATGGGATAGATATAGATATAACCTATAAAAAAGATTGTGCGTGTGTTCAGTCGCACAGTAGTGTCTGACTCTTTGTCACTCCATAGACTGTAGCCCACTAGGCTCCTCTGTCCATGGAATTTTGCAAACAAGAATACTGGAGTGGGTTGCCATTTCCAACTCCAGACCCAGGGATCAATCCCACGTCTCCTGCATTGGGAAGCATATTCTCTACCACGGAGGCATCTGGAAAGTCCCAAATATTAATATAAATCAAAATAAATGCTTTAAAATATTTTAGTGCCTTAATTCTTCAGTTAAAAACCTCATCTGAAATTGAAAATTTTTAAATTTAATGCTATTTATTCATTTTAGTACATACTCATAATTATACTAGGAAGGAAACTCTTACTTGTTCTGAACAATTAAGAACTGATAATTTCACAAAATATATGAAAATAGTAGAAGTGTTTTTCTAAGCAACTAGAGACAAAGCTTGTGTTGTTATTTTGGGTTTGGGGATTATCTAATCTATAATTTCCTCTGATTTTGTGCCATTTAGCTTTTCTTTTGAAATCAAAATACCTGAATTGTTCTATCACTTATTTATGTAAAATTCAACAAGTTGGTTAAGTCCTTCAATCTTTGGTAGCTTCATTATTAAAATGGGATAAGATATGGATAACAATATCAATGGGATCCCCTCCTTTCTGCTGCACAAGGAACAAGAACTGCTATAAAAAGAAAATCCAGTTTACTGATTCACAAACACTTTAGAGATCTTCTGTTGTTTACATAGACTATGTTTTGAATTTTCATTTATAGAGCAAGATTAAAATATTTTTAAGTACTTTAAAATTAAATCTCTGGATCCTAAGTAGATTGACTGTTATACTGCTACATATCTGTAATACAGTTTCGGCTGAAGGTTTTCTTTTCACATAAATATGAATGATTATGGGCTTCTTTAGAAATGGAATGTGTACTACTAAAGTTTTGGAACAATAAGCCTTTCAGTATCCAAATTACTTAATTGTCTTTCCCATTTGACCTTTCAGCACATTGGCAGAATCAAACAAGAAAAATCAAAGAACCTTCACAACCCTAAACTTAAAAGCATCAGGGAACAGATTTTATGCAAAATATTTCCCTGAGGCTTAAGGGTGAGATCATATAGTCTTTCTTTGGCTTCTTAAAAACCCTTAATTCTTTGCTTTAACACTTTGCTGATAAAGTGGCAGTCAGACTATGAAGGATAATACTCTATAGGGTGATAGATTGAAGTGAGCTTGTCCATTAAGCTACAAGATAATGTGCATTCATGAAGTTAATGATAAATGCTCCTTTCCTACATTAATGCATTACTTTATTTGCCATAATTATTGATCCCTAAAAGCCACTCTTTGTACTAAAATGCTTTAACCAAAGTACTTCAGTAGAAAGTTCATTAGTGACCTCATAAAATGATACACATGCAAAAGGAAAATAGAGTTAAATCATAGATATAAAAAACTTGACTATCGCACACACAGTTGGAAATCTTTCAGTATAAACCACAAAAGAACAAGTAATATTAAGAGAAATCTAAATCTTGTGTATGCTGAGTTTTAACCAAAATGAAATTCAACCAAGATTCCCTAGAGGAACACTGCAATGATCCATCATGTAGCAGACATCAGAAAGTAGAAAAACAGTAGTACTATATTAAAACACATTTTCAGTAGACCTAAGACCAAGCTCTTGAAATCTACTAAAAAGGAATTTGAGGGAGAGAGACAATGCACCCCTGCAAAGTACAGCAATTCATCTTCATTTGATAAAGTGTAGGACACACTCAAGTGTGCATAAATCATTTTATGTTTGTTCCATTTGTACCATATGTACCTTGATAAGAGTACTTTGGACATTGCTGATGTCAATGAGAAGAAATATTACAGCAGTTAGACAAAGAAAGGTTATATTCCTTTGCCAAAGATACAGAATTCACTTCTACTAGTCCATGATCAGGAACAAAGTGTCGAATGGCTGTTGGAATTAGAAAAGTAACATATGACATAACTAGAAATTTCATGCTCAGAAAATACCTCATGTTGGCAAACAAGGTTGGCTTAGTAAACATGAAATAAAAGTGTTTCAAATTCTAGCTGTTCGAAATCTGCTCTAAGTAGTACTCTTTAGTGGGAACTCCTGGTGGCTCAATGGTAAAAAATCCACCTGCCAGTGCAGTAGGTGCAAGAGATGTGGGTTCCATTCCTGGGGAGAGCAGATGCCCTGAAGGAGGAAATGGCAACCCACTCCAGTATTCTTGCCTGGAAATCCCGTGGACAGAGGAGCCTGGTAGGTTAGAGTCCATAGGGTTGCAAAGAGCTGGACACAACTTGGCGACTAAACAACAAAAACAGTTAGGTAACAAAACAGTTCAGTCCAGTTCAGTTCAGTCACTCAGCCGTGTCTGACTCTTTGTGACCCCATGGACTGCAGAATGCCAGGCCTCCTTGTCCATCACCAACTCCCGGAGTTTACTCAAACTCACATCCATTGAGTCAGTGATGCCATCCAACCATTTCATCCTCTGTCATCCCCTTCTCTTCCGGCCTTCAATCGTTCCCAGCATCAGGGTTCTCAAATGAGTCAGTTCTTCACATCAGGTGGCCAAAGTATTGGAGTTTCAGCTTCAGTCTTTTCAATGACTATTCAGGACTGATTTCCTTTAGGATGGACTGGTTGGATCTCCTTGCAGTCCAAGGGACTCTCAAGAGTCTTCTCCAACACCACAAAAAGCATCAATTCTTTGGCACTCAGCTTTCTTTATAGTCCAACTCTCACATCCATACATGACTACTGGAAAAACCATAGCTTTGACTAGATGGACCTTTGTTGGCAAGGTAATGTCTCTGCTTTTTAATATGCTATCTAGGTTGGTCATGCCTTTTCTTCCAAGGTGTAAGCATCTTTTAATTTCATGGCTGCACTCACCATCTGCAGTGATTTTGGAGCCCCAAAAAATAAAGTCTGCAACTGTTTCCACTGTTTCTCCATCTATTTGCCATGAAGTAATAGGACCAGATGCCATGATCTTAGTTTTCTGAATGTTGAGCTTAAAGCCAACTTTTTCACTCTCCTCTTTCACGTTCACCAAGAGGCTCTTTAGTTCTTCTTCCCTCTCTGCCATAAGGGTGGTGTCATCTGCATATCTGAGGTTATTGATATTTCTCCCGGAAATTCCAGCTTGTGCTTCATCCAGCCCAGCATTTCTCATGATGTACTCTGCATATAAGTTAAACAAGCACGGTGACAATATACAGCCTGATGGACTCCTTTTCCTATTGGAACCAGTCTGTTGTTCCATGTCCAGTTCTAACTGTTGTTTCCTGACCTGCATACAGATTTCTCAAGAGATGGTGTGATCACTCACCTAGAGCCATACATACTGGAATGTGAAGTCAAATGGGCCTTAGGAAACATCACTACAAACAAAGCTAGTGGAGGTGATGGAATTCCAGTCGAGCTATTTCAAATCCTAAAAGATGATGCTGTGAAAGTGCTGCACTCAAAATGCCAGCAAATTTGGAAAACTGAACAGTGGCCACAGGACTGTTTTCATTCCATTCCCAAAGAAAGGCAATCCCAAAGAATGGTCAAAGTACCACACAGTTACAGTCATCTCACACGCTAGTAAAATAATGCTCAAAATTCTCCAAGCCAGGCTTCAACAATACATGAACCATGAACTTCAAGATGTTCAAGCTGGTTTTAGAAAAGGCAGAGGAACCAAAGATCAAATTGCCAACATCTGCTGGACAAAAAAAAAATACAACAGTAGAGACATATTCAATCATTTCTGGTGGGTAAAAGCCTTACAATCTTATCCTGAAGATAACATACACAATCAGTAGATTATGTATTAATCATTTTCTAATAATTGATCATTTATTTTCAATTATAGCTTAATAGTTATCCTCATGTTTCTTCTTGTCATTCTTTTACTATACTTCTGTCTTTATACTTCTGACTAGGGCATTCCTTGGAGATCTGCTTTATATCTATTATCAGAAGGATTAGAAGGAAACACAGTGCAAAAGACACGTGTTGGATAATATCATGTGTCTAATAGAGGTCAAACATTGATGAGTTCTTTAAAAAGGGCACTTGGAAAAAGTGCCTCAATGCCACTGATTTTTGGTATGTTAACATTTCTTATAAATATTTCATAATCACTTGTTTATCCACTTTCAAGACAGAATGTTTCTGACATCTGAGACTACAAAAACTCTAGAGCTATGATTTGTTTCTTTTAATTGGTTGTTATAAGCCAATATTTCAGAAGTGATAAACATACCCTGAAATGTTCTTAGTTATATCTAGAATTACAATTTAAGTTCTTTATCATATTAACTATGCATTTTAGGAAATGTGAAAAACCACTTTATACTAAATTGAAAGTCAACTGCTAAAGCTAAAAATCTCAAATCTAACCCAAGGGTTCCATGCTGTGAGAGTACCATAATGGTAGAGGGAAAAGGAAGATATGTTCAGTCAGTGCTTTTTACAAATGACTAATCTACACACATCACATTTTTCCCAAGACAAAAGTAAATTATATCTTTTCTTCCATAAAGGTCTCAGGTTGAACGTTCTGTTATTATATTTTTCCAGTTAATATTATCTTTGATGAAAAATTATAATCTAATCTCCCCAGTGTAAAACTTTTAGCAGATAAGATATGAAAATATTTGGGGCATGGGGACCAGTAATAATGTCACTGGTCATGAAGTGAAGTGATAGCTGCTCAGTCATGTCTGACTCTTCAGGACCCCAATGGGCTGTAGCCTGCCATGCTCCTCTGTCCATGGAATTCTCCAGGCAAGAATAATGGAGTGGGTAGCCTATCTCTCCTCCAGGGGATCTTTTGAACCTGGGAATCAAACCAGGGTCTCCTGCATTGCAGGCAGATTTTTTTACCAGCTGAGCTACATTCAAACACTACCTCAGACAACCACATAAAGCATACTCAATTTCAGGTCTATATCCTCTTTTCTTCCCCTGCAATAAAATTTTTTTTTTTCTTTCATACTACAGTTTCCTTATTTTTACAAAGGAATTATGTGCTTTCCCCCTACAATTCAATCAGAATAATATGGAAGAGGGAAAAATATATGTTAATAAGAAGCAGTAATATATATTTTTTAAATCATGCTAAAATGGTACACAGAGGAATTTTCTAAGAATCCACTGTCCTTATAAAGCTTGTGGTACTAACAGAGGAGTGAAGATTCATCATCATCTTTGATTTTAGTACCTCTCTCAATAATTTCATTTTATTATTCTCTTCATCCCTCTTCAAAGCTCTTCAATCATCCCAGTTTTATTTTCAGTGCTTTTCTTCAGTACAAAAATCTTGTTGAAATAAAACCTGACTGTGGAATCCTTACAGGATATGGTGGCAGTGTGATCGTTAAGATTGTGTATCTCCTTCATCTCTGTTATAGATCTTCTAAGGGCATAACATAACACCAATATTATATTTTTTATGGGAAGAAAATTTTTTGTATGTTCTAAAAATCAGCAGCAAGGGAAATCATGCAGCACTAAATTATTCCCGACCAGGGATTGAACCCACATCTCTTGAGTCTCTTGCGTGGCAGGCAGATTCTTTACCGCTGAGCCATCAGGGAAACCCTACAAAAATCAGGAGCAAGGTAAATCACACAGGACTAAATTCCTCTGAGATTTTAGTTTAAAAATAAGTCATAAGGAAATGACTACAATGTTGTTCATCATTAACTATATTTACAGATTTCAATTTTTTTTATTTTATAGGAGAAATAATAATATTAAAAAATGACTGCTGTGCCCCAAATACGGTATTTAAAGACCAATGAAATCAACAGAGCAGTTTATATCAATAGGAAATAAAAGAAACTTAAGGAAAATTTAGGAAACATATATAGGAAAAGAGGATCTTGAACTTTAGAGTGCGTTAAGACTCACTTAAGGTGACTGGTAAAAATACAGCTACCCATATGTTTCCATCAAAGACTAGAATTTAATGTGTTTGGTTGGATTTTGGGAATCTGCATTTTAGCAATATTCGCAATGCTTCTAATTCAGAGAGTCTATTTGCAATGCTTCTAATTCAGAGAGTCTATTTGAGAAATACTTAATAAGCAGAACTCAGCACCCTTAATTCCGAGTTCAATATTGTTTCTGCCATTATGTTTAAATTCCAGTTTTAAGCAAGGTGTTATTATTTGGAAATAGAATTACAATGGAATTCTATCCTGGTGGGCTATATAGTCCATGGGGTCACAAAGAGTCAAACAGGACTGAGTGACTAGCACTTTCTTTTATATATTATTTATATTTATTTATTTTATATATATGTATATGTAATTGTTACCAGAGCACCTTTAATGATGGTAATTCAAATGCTGTCACTCACCTATTATCTGAGTAGTTTTTGTTCAAGGTGGTGGCATCCTTGTAAATCTCACCACTAAACAGGGGTTGTATTCCAAACCAAGAGTTATGTTTTGGATCCCCACAATAAAGGAGATTCTTTATAGACTAAGCCACCAAATAAATTTCATATATATATATATATATATATATATATATATATATGGTAAAAAAAAATCTAGCCTCTTTAATAAATAGTGCTGGGAAAGCTGGACAGCTACATGTAAAAGAATGAAATTAGGACCCTTCCTAACAAAATATACAAAGATAAACTCAAAATGGATTAAAGACCTAAATGTAAGGCCAGAAACCCTAGAACTCTTAGAGGAAAACATAGGCAGAACACTTGATGACATAAATCAAAGCAAGATCCTCTATGACCCACCTCCTAGAGTAATGGAAATAAAAACAAAAGTAAACAAGTGGGACCTGATTAAACTTAAAAGGTTTTGCACAGCAAAGGAAACTATAAGCAAGGTGAAAAGACAGCCCTCAGAGTGGGAGAAAATAATAGCAAATGAAACAACTGACAAAGGATTAATTTCCAAAATATACAAGCAGCTCACAAGCTCAATGCCAGAAAAATAAGCAACCCAATCCGAAAGTGGGAAAAAGACCTAAACAGACATTTCTCCAAAGAAGACATACAGATAGTTAACAAACACATGAAAATGCTCAGCACTGCTCATTATTAGAGAAAAGCAAATCAAAACTACAATGAGACATCACGTCACACTGGTCAGAATGACCATCATCGAAAGGTCTACAAAGAATAAATGCTGGAGAGGGTGTGGAGAAAAGGGAATGCTCTTGCACTGTTGGTGGGAGTGTAAGTTGATACAGCCACTATGGAAGATGGTACGGAGAGTCCTTAAAAATCTAGGACTGAAACCACCATATGACCCAGCAATCCCACTCCTAGGCATGTGCCCTGAGGAAACCAAAACTGAAAAATACACACGTATCCCATTGCTCACTGCAGCACTGTTTACAATGGAAGCAACCTAGATGTCCATCGACAGATGAATGGATAAAGAAGCTGTGGTACATATACACAATAGAATATTACTCAGCCATAAAAAGGAACACATTTGGGTCAGTTCTGATGAGGTGGATGAACCTAGAGTCTATTATACAGAGTGAAGTGAGTCAGAAAGACAAATATCATATACTAACGCATATATGCAGAATCTAGAAAAATAATAATGAATTTATTTGCAGGGCAGCAATGGAGAAACAGACATAGAGAATAGACTTATGGACATGGGGAGAGGGGAGAAGAGAGTGAGCTGTATGGAGAGAGGAACATGGAAGCTTACATCACCATGTGTAAAATAGAGAGCCAACGGGAATTTGCTGTGTGTCTTGGGAAACTCAAACAGGGGCTCTGTATCAACCTGGAGGGGTGGGATGGGGAGGGAGACGGGAGGGAGGCTCAAAAGGGAGGGGTATATGTATACCTAAGGCTGATTTGTTTTGAGGTTTGACAGAAAACAACAGAATTCTGTAAAGCAATTATCCTTCAATTAAAAAAAATAAATTAAAAATAAAATGGGCAAAAGTCTTAAACAGAAATTTCTCCAAAGAAGATATATAGATGGTCAATAAGCACACAAAAATATGCTCAATATCATTGATTATTAGGGAAATGCAAATCAAAACTACAGTGAGATATCATTTCATATCATTTAGATGACTATTACGAAAATAAATAATAGGTGTTGGTGAGTATGTAGCAAAGTTGGGACCCATATGCACTGTTCTTGGGAAGGCAAAATGGTTCAGCCACATTGGAAAACAGTATGGTAGTTCCTCAAAAAATTAAAAATAGAATTACCAAACGATTCATCAACTCCACTTTTGGGTACATACTCAAAAGAATTTAAATTGAGGGGGCTATGGACAATGGGGAAAGGAGACAAAGGCATAATCCTACTTCATACAACTTTTGAATTTTGTTCTAGGTGCCTCTCATAATTGAAAAGCAGATATCATTCCAGAAATAAATAATATGCTTTTCAAATTAAAAAAAAAAAAAAAAAAGAATCTGCCTAAGCCTTCTCTTGTGGTTCAGACAGTAAAGAATCTGCCTGCAATGCAGGAGACCCAGATTCAATTCCTGGGTGAGGAAGATCCCCAGAGAAGCGAATGGCAACTCACTCCAATATTCTTGCCTGGAGAATTCCAAGGACAGAGGAGCCTGGTGGGTAAAGTCCACGGACTCACAAAGAATTGGCCACAACTGAGCAACTCACACACACACACACAATTTTAAACAGTGCTGCATCTCTACATCTCTCTAAAATTGAAAATTATTCTTAAAATGGCAAATCACTGGAATATTTTACCTTACCTAGAAACTTAGAAAATAAGACTGCAACAAAATGGAATCTGGAGTTGTACATCAAAATGTATAAAGCAACTTGTCAATGAAGAGGAAAAAGCAAATTATCCCCCCTTTCACCAGCTTGCTGGTTTACCTCCTAGAGGAACAGCCCCCTGCCCACTCTACCCTGATTAAGCAGAAAGTGACTAACTCTAAAATTGGGCCAAGACTAAGAAACATTGTAGAAAGAAATATCCCAGAAAGTGAGAAAGAAAACAGAACTGTTCAATTTAGGATAATAACCAGCTTTTTTGAAATTTAAATAACAAAGAATTTTTATTCTTTAGTAATCTGGCATGGATTAAAATGCCACACCACCATAAATAAATGTTCCTTTTCACAAGAATGAGAGTTTGTTCAAAGGAGTTAAAGGATCAGAACTGAAGACTTCATTCTACCACTGAGTAGAACGTCTGAAAGCCTGTACCTTGAATCTCTAAGGTTTCAAGAGATTGAATGGAATCATCTAAGAGTTTAATAAAACTGAATTATTTTGAAGTAATAAAGTATTTGCAAAAACTGAAGTATTTTGCAAACAATCAAGTCATGTTTTTCAATCCCACCTATATTTTGGTTTCATAATTAGGAAATTCATTTGTTTTTACATAATTATGAGGAAGAAGAGGAGTAGGAGGTAGTGCTCAGTCATGTCCTACTCTTTGTGACCCCATGGGCTGTAACCCACCAGGTTCCTCTCTCCATGGAACTCTCCAGGCAAAAAAACTAGAGCAGGTTGCCATTTCCTTCTCCAGGGAATCTTCCTGACCCAGGGATCAAACTCATATCTCCTGTATCACCTGAAAAGGCTCACATAATTATGAGGATTTTTTTAAACTTTTAAAAATTACAACTTACTCCATTAAACAGTCATACCTTGGAGACATTGCAGGTTCAGTTCCAGATCACCACAGTAAACTGAATATCACAATAAAGTAAGTCGTACAAATTTCTTGGTTTCCCAGTACATGTAAAAGTTTTGTTTACACTGTACTATAGTCTATGAAGTGTGCAATAGCATTATGTCTGAAAAACCTTTATGCATGTATTGATTTAAAAATACCTTCACACTAAAAAGCACTAACCATTATCTGATACTTCAGCAAGTCATAATCTTTTGGCTAGTGGAGGGCTTCAAAGATTGCAAGAAATACCAAAATGTAACACAGAGAAAAAGTGAGCAAATGTTGGGGAAATGGCACCAATAGACCTGCTCCATGCAGGGTTGACACAAACCTTCAGTTTGAAAAAAAAAAAGAAAAAGCACAATATCCTTCAAGCACAATAAAAAGAAACATAATCAAACAGTATTCCCGGAACACTATTGGGATCCTGCCATCAGGGCTCTTGTGGCCTTACAGTACAAAGATGCAGCTAAATACCCTGGGAGGATTTCAAAAGAAGAGCGCCTCAATTTGGTTATCTATTTTCTGTGAAGTACTCTTGAACATGGAAGCTTCTAAGTGCTAACTGACACCTTCACCTTGAATTGGAGAGTTTCTACAAATTATCATTTTTTGGAAAATGTCATGTTGCACTCCTCATATCATTTTATTTCATTTTCCTCATTTCCAAAGGAAATACAGTAAGATCACATGGACAGGTTTGTTCCTTTCAAGGACAATACACTGAAACACAACGACCTGAAAAGTGTGTCCTTAATATGACTTTAGTTCAGAAGTTAAGGTTACGATTTCCAAAATTCAGGCTTGTATTTCCTTGCTCTCTATTTTTTCTCAAATCTTTCCCCATGGACGAAGTAAATTCATAGACTTTTCATTGAAAATGATTCTACTCATTTTAATAAGTGGAAAAAACAGCTATTAATAGAGATTTGAGCTGTATTTATCAATTCACTTTCCAACAAAAATGCTAATCAATCTCTATGCCATACAGACAAGCAGAAGAGAGGTGGGAATAAGAAAGTCTAATTATAAGAAAGTATCAGGTTCTAATGCCATCTGGGTAGGTGCAGAGGAAGTAATCTCTGGAGAAATCATAAAGGTCTGATTTGATCTAAGAGAGATTCTATGAAAAAGCTGAGAGTTCAACTGAATTTTAAAAGATGGGTCCATTTAAGGTGCAGAGAAGACTTCCCTGGTGGTCCAGTAGCTAAGATTCCTCACCTTCAATGCTGGTGGCCTGGGTTCAATCCCTAGTCAGAGAAATAGATCCCACATGCCACAACTAAGACAGCACAGCCAAATAAATAAAAAACAAATAAATATTTTTTTTAAATAGATCAAAAAATAAAGTGCAGAGGGGGTGTGAACATAATAAGCTGGAGAGCTAAGTTAAGGTGTGGAGGAGAGAGCTTTAGAACTAAGGCTTATTTGGGGGTAAACCAGCAGGACAAGAGCTGAGGGTTGTCTTGGGAGGTACTTTAGTAAAGATAGACTGGTCCCAATATGTAGAAGATCATAATTACCAAGAATCTTGGACTTGAGAATTTTTAGTATAAAACTCTCAAACTAAGATTAGCAAATCTTCAACTTTTAAAAAGCTGTAATGAAAAATATAAGTTTGAGTTCAAATGAATTTTAATTAGCATGGGAAAATATTAGAAAAATCACAACTCATATATATATATGTTTACAAAGTTAAGCAATAATCTGAGATTCATCATAGAAGGCAAAAAAAAACCCAAAACCTACATATTTTGGGTGCCCAAAATTAACTTCCATGTCAATAGCCAGCAGTTTGGAACCTGAATTATCTGTTTAGATATAGAGGTCATATTTCTGAAGACAAAAACAAACAGTCTAAATTGACTTTTTAAAAAAAGCTTAAATTTAGTGAAAAAAAAAAATAGATATTTTGTCTCTCTCTTGCCAAATGCTTGTTTGATTGCATTTCCACATTCCAAGCAGATGTTTTAAAGTAATTTCAATAAACGTTATCTTAATGACAGAGAAGTCATGACATTTAAATGTCACAAATATTTGCTATAGATGTCTTTTTTCCCAACAGTTAGATCAAAATACTTTAGTATTTATAGAAATAGACTACATGTTAGTGGTGGGTGTTTCTGAGTATAAAGTTATGAGTGATATTTCTGTGTTCCTTCCAAATCTCCTATAATAAACATAAATTCATATTGTAATAAACAATAAAATGAAACAAAGTCCAGTTAATAACATTTACAATATTATTTGGAATAATGATAGAAAACTAGAAAAAGCAAAATAATGACTCAAATAAGATAAATGATTATGCTCACATGAATTTCCCTGTCCCTTAGGAACTTAGATGTCTTCCAGCTCAAAGCGCCAGCATTCCAAAAGTGTGGTCCTCAAACTATCAGTCTAGTAAAGATGTAGCTGAGTTTAAGGCAAAGGATAGAAGACAGGAAGTAAGGAAATGAGGGCAAAGGGCTTGTGCCAGCTGTTTCTGAGGAAGTATATTAGTTATCTTCCCCAAAACAAGCTACCATGCACTTAGCACCTTTCAGTTCAGTTCAGATCAGTCACTCAGTCGTGTCCGACTCTTTGTGACCCCATGAATCACAGCACGCCAGGCCTCCCTGTCCATCACCAACTCCCGGAGTTTACTCAAACTCATGCCCATCAAGTCGGTGATGCCATTCAACCATCTCATCCTCTGTCGTCCCCTTCTCCTCCTGCCCCCAATCCCTCCCAGCATCAGGGTCTTCTCCAATGAGTCAATGCTTCCCATGAGGTGGCCAAAGTATTGGAGTTTCAGCTTCAGTGTCAGTCCTTCCAATGAACGCCCAGGACTGATCTCCTTTAGGATGGACTGGTTGGATCTCCCTGCAATCCAAGGGACTCTCAAGAGTCTTCTCCAACACCATAGTTCTAAAGCATCAATTTTTCAGCACTCAGCTTTCTTCACAGTCCAATTCTCACATCCATACATGACCACTGGAAAAACCATAGCCTTGACCAGACAGACCTTTGTTGGCAAAGTAAAGTCTCTGCTTTTTGATATGCTATCTAGGTTGGTCATAACTTTCCTTCCAAGGAGTAAGCAAGCGTCTTTTAATTTCATGGCTGCAATCACCATCTGCAGTGATTTTGGAGCCCAATAAGATACTTATCTTGGGCTTTCCTGGTGGCTCAGTGGTAAGGAACTTGCCTGCCAATGCAGGAGACAGAAATGTGGGTTCAATCCTTGGGTTAGGAAAATACCCTGGAGGAGGGCACGGCAACCCACTCCGGTATTCTTGCCTGGGAAATCCCATGGACAGAAGGAGATTCGTGGGCTACAATCCATGGGGTTGCAAAAGAGTCGGACATGACTTAGCAACTAAATGACAATTTATTATCTTACAGTTTCCACAGTCAGGAATACAGACAGCTTAGCCAGTTGCTCGGCTTAGGGTTTCACAATATTGCTGGGAAGATACTGGTGGGGCGGCATGCTCATTGCTGGGCTCAGCTACACAAGAATCTCCTTCTAAGATGACCCAGGGTGCCAGCAGAATTTGTTTCCTATGCTTATAGGGGTGAGGGTTCAGCTTATCGCTGGCTGTTGTCTGGACACTACCCTTGACTCCAAGAGGCCACAGTTCCTGGAGGATTCCCATGGTTTTCTGAGGACTCGTGAAGTTCTTCGACACATGCGCTTCCCCAGCGTGGCCACTTACTTCATCAAGTTGGGAAAGAGAGCTGGTAGAGTTAACACATACATTACACAACACAGCATACAGAGTTCCGACACGTGACAAGTACTCGTTTTCTGTCTCATTGCAGTATCTGTTGTTATTAAGGTGTACGGGTTCACTGCAGTACCTGTTATTAATGTGTAAGGGTTCTATCATTACTATTTGTCAAAATGCTTAAGTTCTTAGGTAAAGGAGTTGTATAAAACTCACAGAGATAGAGTATATAAAATAACCAAGACTGACTTCAAAGAATGCTAATACATAGTTTATTATTTACAAAGTAATACAAATTAAATTGATATGGTTCTCCTAGCATATGGTTTAAACTCTATCCTATGCTGAAAAGTAATATTTTTCTATATTGAGTTACACTTAAGATTTTTCACAAGAGCCAGAAACCTGTTGCCCCCAGAATAGTCAGGCTTGGATAAAAAACACTTCTGTTATCACCTTAAGCTCTTTAATCAGCTTTAAATTTTTTCTTTTGCTGTAAGCACAAGGCTATGGCAAGTTTTGGAACTCTAGAGGGTCTCTGCTAACCTTATTCCCTGCTATGATCAACAAAAGAATTAAGTTCTAAATGTATAATTTATATACAAAACCACAGGCACAAACTACAAGTGGAATCTTTCAAAGATGAATTCTTAAATATAGTTTACATAAAGGGCTTAAGGAAAAGAACATTGTAAGTTCTGGATTCATTTGTCCAACCAACGCATATTTATCTTTTCCAGAGGGCTGCACTCTGTCTGGCAGAGGGGAAAAAAAAGTGACCATGGATTCTCAACTTTAAAATTAAAATGAGACTTTGGAGAAAACTACTCTGGGTTTAACCATTAGGTTCCAGTAATTTTATTTAAGTGTATGTGTTTGATTTCAAGTGTGAGTTTTAAGAAAAATTAATAAGGGCATCTACATTTTTTTTTCCTCAGAAGGAAAAAAGACGCTGAACAACACTTAAATTTAATGCTAAGTGAACTGAGTTTCCATTTTCTATTTCTTCTATACTACTGTGAGCACTTGCCCAGGTCTGGGGGAGAAAAACTATATGCATAAATTTTCCCTTTCCCAATTAAACTTTCATTTTTATACTCAAAGTTCTCTTAATTCAAATGTTTGGTGGACAGTTCAGTCCAAAAGCCTCAAGCCTAAGAATATTGGATGTGTTGATCCATAATGTACAGGGCATCTCAATTTTCTCTGCTATTTCTCTTTTTTCGAACAACTTCCCATGTCACTATTTCAAAGATACTTGCAGAAGAGCAAAACAAAATTAATTCATACAACTCCAACTTCTTGAATATTTATTATTTTCTTCAATTTCTTGAAATTGAAGAATCAGATATAATAGAGAAACATCATACTAAAGTGGTAGGGAAAGTATTCTGCGGTCTTTTTATGAAGCTTGTTTTTCACACAAATTGAAAGAGAAATCATCCATTTTACTTTCACAATGAATCTCTCTTGTACTACATGGCATGAGGCCAAGCTATAAAATGATGTTTTAATGTTGCAAGCTAGATCAAAGGAACACCTTAATGATGTTTGGTCCTGCCTGAATATTTATTAAGAGATAGTTTTGAAGACTCACACAGTATGTTCTACAATCTGACAATAGCTTGTATTTCCCCATTAAAATGGAACAAAACAACAGTCATTTCAATAGTTTGTACTAAATCTATAGATATGAATATGCTTATACTGCCAAGCAGCCATCACCCAAGGCTGATAATTAATTACATACATTATGATCAGAAGAACTTAAAACTAGTTGCACATTAGGGAAAAAGCTATTTTTGAGGACAAAGCATTTGAAAATTAAACAGAAATGATAGAAAATAATGTGTAGAGGTATTTTTGGCTAAAAAATAAAAATAAATTTTAATGACATAATAGAATAAGGTGATATCCTTGATCAGGGGCAATGTAAAACATTACCTATTATCTAAGAAAATAATGTCTTTCTCTTCTTTACTTCATTTTAAATGACCACTGTTGTGCAAGACCCTGGTCCTGGGGAAATGAAAGACACAAAATAAACCAGGAAATGAAAGACACAAAATACACCAGCCCTCCAAGAGGTAAGCACAGCATCTGTTCACCTGTTTGAAAGTCCTGCTACTTTTTATTATGCCAAAGGCCCCATATTTTTTAACAAACAATTTCCTTTTCATTGATGATTTACTTAATCGATTGTATGGGAAGCCAATTAAAATCTTGACTTCATTGTATATTATGGTCAACATAAAAAAAAAAGAGAATTAGTTTTGAAAACCAAATAATTTATATAATAATAAATGTTCATTCTTGCAGACCACAGTTCTCCAGGCCTGGGTCTTGCATCAAAGGAGTGCCAGAGGCAGGGTCTTTTGCCCTTCAGGAACTTTATAAGGTATAATAACACCCCCACTACCATCCATTTTAAATCTTTTCCTGGAAAAAAGGCTGAAAATAAATATAGAAATAAACATTAAAAAAAAAAAACAACAATCTGTGTTCTCAACAGTGCTCTCATCTAGAGGATCGTACAGTGTGGTCTCAGACAAGATATCACCTTCACCAGGCAACTTGTGAAAAATGCAAATTCTTCAGCCCTACCCCACTCCTAGTGAAGCAGAAACTCTGGGGGTGAGGCCCTGCAACCTTTGATTTAATAACGTTTTCAGATTACACTGATGTACACTAAATTTGAGAACCACTACTCCAAACTAGTCTATTAAGTTTTAAATTGGTCTTTATAAAATAAGGCAAGATTTTCATTCTACTAAATCAACCCAGTACACTTTTCAGAGGCCTGTTTGTAAGGAGACTTAGAGGCAGGTAAAATTCACCTTTTCTGTGGCTTTGAGAAGCCAGATACCATTTCCATTTCTCTTCCTCCTAACCAATCATTTTTTTGAGAGTTTTGGTTTTGGTCTATTTTCTTAAACATCTCTTTAGACAATAAAGAAATTTGGGGTGTATTTCCTTGAGCTGAGTTAGCAGTTTTTAGCTAGAATATGCTTTTAAATCTTTATCCCATTACATTTCAGCAGCTTTATAATGTCATTAATTACCATAACTATAAACCCAAACTGAATATTTCCAAGAAAAGTAATACTTATACTTACTAGCTTGGAGAAGGAAATGGCAACCTACTCCAGAATTCTTGCCTGGAGAATCCCATGGACAGAGGAGCCTGGTGGGCTTCAGTCCATGGGGTCAAAGAGTAGGACACAACTGCGCGACTAACACACACACACACATACTTACTAGCTACTTCAGGTCAGAAATACTGATGTATTCTTTATTAATACTTACATTTTAAAAAATGTATTAGAATACTACATTGCTTTAATTTAGACACTGAAAAAATAGAAGATTCTGCAAACTGAAATGAGTTTCCTATTCCTTCATAATCATCACCTCTACATAGGAGTATTTAGATAAAGGGGGAAAAGACCATCAAAGACAGAAATAATTTGTAAACTATAAAAAGCATAAATTTTTAAATCTCCATTATTCAATGTCTCATTTCACAGTAAATTCAAGGGTTGAATATTTCAATATACAAACGTGTATAGTTTTGTTCTTTGTCTCTCCTTTTTAATGGTTTCCACAGGTATTTAATTTATAGACTCTTCCTTTTGGATTGGAAGCTGGGCCTCTAATAAATATATTTCATGTTATCTCAGGGCTTCTCAGAGACGGATAGAAGTCTGAACTTCTTCCATTTTTGAGGTAGGTAGTATTTATACAAATAGTAGATATGCCAAAACTATAAACTCTGTGGTTTATCCTGTAAGTCTAAAATAAACCTAACACATTTACCACATTAAAAAAATATTGTATAAACTCATTTAGAGATTATACTAAATTATACAAATGCTTTGCAAACATGAGGCATTGGAGCAGACAACCATTTCCACCTCTGCCTCTGCCACTGCCACAGGTTCTTTGCTGTCTATAATGAGTGTTCCACATTTTGGAATCTTTTCAGAGGAAAAATTATTCCCTGGCTTTAATATTTCTCAGTTAAGGAAAGATGACAGGAAGGAAGGGCTAGAGGGAACAATGGTTGGCAGTGATATCTGTTGCCACTTTACCTTCTGCTGGGCAAGTAAAGAGTAAGGAAATAGAGGCAACTTACCAATCTGCTATTACACTGACTGAAGTCTCACATGTGCACAGATAGGAACTTGTGGAATAGAGCTGTAAGATTTGTCTACCTCACAGGAAAAAAATCCCAGAAGATCCCCTGGAGAAGGAAAGGACAACCCACTCCAGTGTTCTTGCCTAGAGAATTCCAATGGACAGAGGAGCCTGGCAGGCTACAGAGCATGGGGTAGCAAAGAGCTGGACACGACTGAGTGACTAACACTTTCACATTTTCTAAGGTGTCTGTACTTCCAGACAGATGGCTAGGGTAGCAGTCACTGGTGAAGGGAGCAATTCTTCCCAAGCATCAGAAAATTTGTGCCTCCAGCACACCTACCCGAAGAAAGCCTTAAAACACAGTCATAAAAATACTAAATACATTATTTTGTAGAAAAACTTTTCTATTTTTTGTTTGTAGAAAAGTCTGACTTCCTATCCCTATATCAATACATAACAAGTAACAGAAGTGCAGGAAATGTTCCTGTACTTATTAAAACATTATTGTTTTTCCAGGACCATTTAGTAGATGTCCAATAATTTCTTCTTCTTTTTTTTTTAATCACTGGAATGAAGACTGTAAAGGTGCCTGGATGTCAGATGAAGTTGTTTGGAAAAGAAGTATGAAAAAAAATAAATGTAGAATCTTAAAATTCCTGAAAGGCACAAGGCTCTGTGGGCCAGGGGACAATAATTAAATAAATAAATAAGTAAAATCAATTTAACACATGTCATCTGGTGAAATAATTCTACCATCTCGACATCTTTTTGGGCTTCCAGAAGGAGTAATTGGTTCAGTTACTTCTGCAACCTCTTTATCAAAAGAGCAAAATCCTTCAGGCTTTTTAAGATTTCCACATTAGGATCTAATCAAAAGTCCTGCCATACAATATCCAAATGCCCCCATTAGTAATCTACCAAAATGTTTAATTTCTGTATCATTTTGGGTCTCTTTCATATTCACCCAGCGGAAATTTCAACTCAAGCTGCCTTAAGACTAAACTGAATTTGGTGATTCATATTTGAAAATATGCAGTTAGGACATTTTTTCAGCTGGGTTCAGAGCTCAAATATCCCCATCTAGATTTAACTTTCCTCCAGCTCCCATACGTCTCCCTGAGTATTATCTGTATCCCCAGACTTCACATGATGACGCAAAAAGCTTTAAGCTCACAACTCACTCTGCAAAGTCCAACAGAAGGGAGACCCTTCTTTAAGGGGGGCAAAATGGTCCCCAAACGGTGCTTTCTTGTCTCTGATTGGCCAACTTGGTCACATACTTTTCTGTAAACCAACCCTAGCTACTACTAGAAGGACATAAAGCTTCCAGTGGCCACACGAGAGTCGTGGGTCACCCACTGAGTGGTTGACATCACCTGAATCAAATGGGCTGAGGGGCGCTGGTTCGATCTTCCAAAGTAAACGAGGGTACTGTTTCCAGGAGGAGGAATGCATAGCTAGAAGCAAAACCATAGAAATCCAGTACAACGTGTATCTTTAGTAGATCCACTTGCACCACTTACTAAAACTTTCACATATGCTGTTGTTAGTGGATCAAGCCCGTGGAGAAGGGCATGGCAACCCACTCAGTGGATCAAAACAGAAATTAAAAAGGGAAAAAGTCGTTCAATTGAGGCTCCTGATCAACCTATATTTTAGGACAAGTGCAACCTCACACCTTGTATCCAAAATGTCGCTCCAGTTGTTGGCCTTCATCTGTCTTCAGGAGCTGGAACACAACACGTGGCCTTTAGAAAGCCGGCAAGTCGAAGCAATCACCAGCTTACAACCTCGAAGCCGCCGCGACCGGAGGGGACGACGAGGGTGCGCCGCACCTTCCCCGCACCGCCTCTGGAACTCACACCCACTTCCCACACACGGTCCAACACTTCTCCCTGGCGACAGCTACCAACCTGCCCGCAGTGGCCGTCGGAGCCGGCCGACCGGGGCGGGACACCCAGGGTCCCCAAGCCGAAGGCTGGGGAGGCAGCCGGGCGGAGCAGACACGGGCGCAGGGCGGCCGGATGCAGGCGCCTCCAGCCCCTCGGCTCCCGCCTCCTCCCCTTCCCCGGGCGGGCGGGCGCGCGCGGGCCGGGAGCGGGGAGGCGGCGTGAGGGCGGCGGCGGCGCGGCCGGGCGGGTCCCGGGGCCGCGGAGCGCGTCGGAGCGAGCGCACGAGTCCCCGGCGCGCCCGCCGCGCTCGCCCCGCGGCCGCTCCCGCCCGGCGCCGCCCGCGCTCCCGGACCCGCGAGGCGCCCACCGGCCGCGGCCGCGGGGACACGCCCGCGTGTCGTCCCCGAGCGCCGCCCGGACGGCGGGGCGATCGCGAGGAGCCGCGGAGGCCCAGGACCGGGGAAGCAGGATCCCGCGGACGCCCGCAGCCCGAGGGAATCGCCAGGGACCGGGCGGTCCTCGCCCAGACACCCGCCGCCGGAGACTTGGAACGCGGGCTCCAGAGGCGGCGCGCACGGTCAGGACAAGTTTCTCGCGGTTTAAAGGGGTTCTGAGACTGACACTCGTTTTATTTAATCGACCTTTCCTCGCCTTTTAAAAATAAGTTTATTTAGACAAAGAAAAGAAAGATAGCTTCCTGGATGACTTGGAGGTTTTAAAATACAATCCCGAAAGTTTTGCATGGTGTGGTTATTTGTTTATACATATTTATTAACCTGTTAACTCTTCAGCTGGACAGAAAATTGACATTTAAAATACTGAGAAACATTTCTAGTTCGCTGCTGCTTTCAGGCATCGTGTTATTTATCAGCTTCTTTAGCATCTGTCTTCCCCAAGTGGTACCAAAACCTGTCCCTTGGCGACGGGTCTTGCATGTGACACTCTTGCCCTCTAGTGCCTCGGCAGCTTGGTAGCAGTTTGATGGCTCATATTAATGAGATGTTACATAACACAAGGGTACTGGGCCTGAACTGGTAGTGCGGCCACTTGTAAAGCCAAAAAGCCTGAGCCACGGCAGTGGATGCTGCTGTTTCAGTTTCTTTTCTATCTATTGAAACTTTCTGAAACGTTTGCAGCTCTTTACGTTTTAATTCCAGGTAAGTGTATCTATTTATTTATACTATACTTTAATGGCTAACTCATAAATGTAGGAGCAGCAACTTTGTTTACAATTGATGTAAGAATTTCAGGATTGAACAAGTGCCTGATTTTATCCTTATAGAAGAGATAGAGCCTTTAATAAATTGAGTGAAACAAAGAAATGTCTTACCCTGGCTTAATTTTAAAGCTTCTCTTTTATAAAATTAAAGTATTAAGGCAATGATCACTTACAATTGTTTCAGGTCTCCACCAACAACTTGTAATTATTCTTCAGAAGATTTGTTAAACAGAACATATGTCTGTTGCTTGTTGGACTAGAAATTTGTAAGCAACACTGGAGATTTAAACCACAACTACCTATCTATATAGTAATGATCCTCAACAAATCTTTCTATTTGATGCAATTCATTTTATAAATATTTTACATTATACAGTTAATAACATTAAATACAACTGGTAAGAAATACCCTAAGTATTGAATACAGAAGTTTAAAATTTAAAAAAATACATATGTAGTCCATTTAATATATCTACTTTTTTTTTTTTTTAAAGAACTAAGATTTTTTAAAGGGGTTTACCTAGATGATCTTCCAACTGGTTCTTCTAATATCTGGAAACTACTTAAGCTTCAAACCCATTTAAAGTTGAAATTTATCCATATTCTCTATAAACATATTGGTTATAGCAACATATGTAATCTGGAACAGTTTTAAGAAAATCACTCCTAAGTGATGTAAACAGTTACATCTTGATATTAAAATACAAATCAAATCATAAGACACATGTGAAACTGATCTCAAATCCACTTTTTATTTTTCTTAGAAAATATGTTATCAACTATTGAACAATGCTATTCACCACATGAGAGCAGAATGATGTGGAAGAGAAACTTCCAAACATCTGATACTCAGCTAAGGGACAAATTTTTCCTTTTTCTCCAGCCATAGCTCCCTATTAATATTGAATTTGAGAAGGAGATTTCAAAAATAAATTTGAAAGACATTCTTTTGGAGAATAGTACCGAACATATCAAGAGTCTTGCCTTAACAGAAGCTTTTCCCCTTTTCTTTCTCAAGTTAACACAGACAATATCTGCCCTTTCTCTGATAGTTTTATTGCTTTTCTTTGTGGTCTTAATGGTAAAACAGAGGTTTCTTTCTTTGTATAAGTAAATATTGATATTAAACTGGTCACATGAGTTAATTTTCTTCATAGTCTTATAAAGATTCTCATTTTAATAAACTATTTTAGATAAAACAAAACTTTTATCTTTCTAGAGAGATTTTTTTTTATACTTCAGTTCAGTTGAGTTATAGCATACCCAGTATTCTTGCCTGGAGAACCCCATGGACAGAGGAGCCTGATGGGCTACAGCAGTTCATGGGGTCTCACACAGTCAGACATGACTGAGCAACTAACCCTTTCCCTTTCCTTTCCTTCTCTTAATACATTTCCTTGAGAAAGCATTGTCTCTGAAGATTATAGCAAATGTTAGACTAATTTGTGCTGTGACTGAAAGATTTGTTTAAAAAAAATACAGTGGAAGAGATAACCAGGCATTTGAGGTTCTTTTTTCCTGAACAGTTGAAGAAGTTATGAGCTAGAATCTTGATATTCAAAGGCTGAGTTGTCAGTTAAGAATTTTAAAACAATAAAGAAATTACAAATTTTTCATTTAATTCAGAGAATCTTCTATGACTTCATTAAATCCTGGTTGAGTCTCAACTGCTCTTTGGTGATTAATGGAAACTTTTAAATTTAAATAAAATTTGAGCTATAAAATACTTTGTTGTTTGTGCTACAAAACCAGGGAAATAGAATTGGTATTAAAAACACTATTCTCAGCTAAATAAATGCCTTGGATTTCTAATTGCTTAACAGTTTAGACAATAGAAAAAAGACAGTGGAAGTTTACCTATCCTGTGCTGTGACTATTGGAAATGAGCATCTACACTGAAATGCATGAACTCTGAACAGCTGTCCAGATTAGAGGACGTTACCAGGCCCCCAAAGTAACAGCTTGCAACATGATGATAACTAGTCTGAACAAAGATTAAAATTGTTTTATAACTGAAGATTCTCTTAGAATACCCAAAGAACTGGTTTTAGAAAACCAGTTGGTTTATTTGGCTGCTTGTTTGCTTTTAATAAAAACCATATTCTCGGCTCTGGGATGTCACAGTGGGTGATTTATCCCTTCATGTTGCATTAAACATTGCTCATCAATTTCATGTAAGTTGTATAACTAGGAAAATGTCAAGCCTTTCTGTAATTACTTTTCTGCAATTATTATATATAACAAATTATTTCACAAAAACTCCTGCAAATTACTGAGAGATGTAAATCTCCGCTTGTGTGTGTGAAAGTTGCTCAGTCGTGTCCGACTCTTTATGATCCCATGGGCTGTACAGTCCATGGAATTCTCCAGGCCAGAATACTGGAGTGGGTAGCCTTTCCCTTCTCCAGGGGATCTTCCCAACCCAGGGATCGAACCCAGGTCTCCCACATTGCAGGCGGATTCTTTACCAGCTGAATCACCAGGAAGCCCAACTCTTCACCACCTGTTGCCAAAAAGTCAGGTAGTAGAGTTCTGTACTAAAACCTTGTAGCATCTCACTGATGGGTATCCATTTTACATACATTTCACTTTTAAATCTTCTCTGATTGTAGGGTTTGAGACTAACCTGAGACTAGATCTGGCTTGTAGGTTGGTTTCTGTGATGAAAGCACTAGTCTTGGACAACTCCCTTGCTGGCTCTGGGCCTCGGTCCCTCACCTGGAAAGTAAGGGTCTCAGAGGTCCTTTCCTGTCCTCTGTATTGCCCAACACTGTGGAAATTATTCTGAAGGACTGGACAATGAGACATGAAAAAAAAAAGAATAATGCAAAACTAAACTTAAGTACTATTGTCTAGAATTTTAGTAGTAGATGTGTTATTGAAATAGCGGCTAGGACTGCCCAGGTGGTCCAGTGGTTAGGACTGCCCCGTCAAGTCCGGATGTACAGGCTCAGTCCCTGATCATAGACCTGAGGTCCCACATGCTCAGGGGCCAAAGAACCAAAACATAAAAACAGAAGCAATACTGTGACAAACTCAATAAAGACTTTTAGAAAAATGGTCCACATCAAAAAATCTTAAATAAATAACAGCCAACATTCATAGGATGTATACCTGTACCAGGCACTGTTTAAGCAGTTTACATATTAATTTTTAGCTCATGTAATCTTCACAAAGATTATGTGAGGCAGATACTGTAATTATGTCCACTTCACAGATGAGGAAATTGAAGCACTGAGAGGTTATCTACCTGTCAAAGATCGCATCCCTGGCAAGTAATAAAGCCGGGATTCAGTTTGACTCTGACTCCAATGCACATGCCCTTAACAACTAAATTACATGTTCTCTCCATAGGCTTCAAATATTTGTGCTTAATACACTTCTTGATATAACACAGGAAACTCATGTACCACTCCAGTCATTTCTACCACCTCTCCCCTTATGTGTGAAATGATCATTCATTTATTCAAGAAAAATTTACTCTGTACCTACTTCTGTGCCAGGCTTAAAGGAGTTCCCAGGACCATTACATGTGATGCCTTCTTTAATGAGCTATATATAGTCTAGTTTAGGTGATTTCTTTCTCCTCTGTTGCTACTCCAAACGGGTTGGGTTTCACTTGTTCTAAAAGCTGCCCATGACAACAGAGGAGTAATTTATCTGACCTCTTCACTGATGCATCCATAGGGTAGTGAATAAGAGAACCAGGACCTCAGCCCTCCTCAGGACTGCCTGTCATATTTTTCATTGCTCCTCTCTGCTCTTTTTTATCCTCTCTATGCAGATTGACTGCCTCTGCCTCTCAGCTTCATGTAGCCTGCCCTAAAACACAGCCAAAAACTGATCTGAGACTTTACATCTCACAGTCCAGGCAAACAGTGAGAGACTGGGTTAATATCTTCTGTTCCCATGTCTCTGAAGAAGGATAAAAATGACACAGGTTGGAGTCTGGGCTGCAGGCTGCAGTGGCTGCAGGCATAGTGCCCTGCTGTTAGGCGTGCACTGATACATACATCCTAGCTGAATTTAAGAAGACAGAGGCAGACATACTCGCCTGTAAGTCACAGAGGCAGAAACAGCAAGCAGCAGTGGGAGAGTTTTCTTCTCTTGCCTCACTGGATGGCACACCACTGGGGGAAGTGAACAAAATGGATTCCTTCCTTCATAATTTCTAAGTACAAAGGAGGGAAAGCTGCAATAGAAAGTCATTTTCCATCTAATGTATTAAACAAAGCTAATACCCCCATAAGTGCAGCTTTTCTCCCATCCAGCTTAAAAAAAAAAAAAAAAAAAAAGCCCAGTTCTAGAGACAAGAGTATATTCTTGGTTGTAGTCCATGCAAATCACAAGTAAGCAGGGTTCAATAAATATGACACAATTTCACACATTCTTTCTCAGACAAAAGCAGCATGTTCTTTGTCAATTTTTAATATTGCTAAAATTACTTTCAGCAAATCCATGCAATGTATTTGAGGCCTCTCAATGCATTTTTCAATACTATAAAATATGGTTAATTTTGTGAAAGAGGAATACTGTCAAGATCTTTTAAATATCTTTCATTTATGTTAGAACCTGAAGTTCTTTAGTTATTAATACTCATTTTCCAGATGGCAATCTTTTTTTTCACATTCCTTATGCTGCCAACATGATTCTATTTCATTTAGAAATTGATTTTTACTTTGGAATGGTGGTGGGAGAGAGTGGAAGAAAAAAGATAGGTTACAGGGACAAGTAGGTGCTTCCCCTGCTTTGCGATGTTTTGCAAACTGTAGGTTTGTATATAGTCAGTTCTTCACTATGTATATAGAATGGCCTGTGAGTCCCCCAAAATAATTGCTCCCTCTGCTTTTCATTAATGGTAGATAATTAAATAATGGCTGGCTAATGTTCCCATGGTGAAAAACAGATGTTTTCCTTTTTAAAAACAGATGAATTGCAAAAGAACTCTAACCACTCTGAATTCTGAGAACTAGCAGAAGAGGAAAAATGGGTTTTCAAATAAGTCAGTAAAAGGTACATTCTGGATGTGTCTGATTTATGGCTGTGGTCAAGGTGGTCACTGCCATTCACAGCATTTGTATTATCACTCTGACTGTTTGAGGCCAGTGTGACTGATCGAGGTATCTGTTCATAGAAGATGGTTTTACTTCATGACTGCCCTAGTTTGTGACTGCAGCTACCATTTGTAAAATTTAGTAGAGGCTCGTTTTTGCCCATTTTTCAAGTATTCAGTGGGATGTGCTCACTTCAGGCACTGTGTTGATAGCAAGAGTATAGAAGTGAACAGGACAGGTGCTTCCAGCTGTTTCCAAACTATGAAGAAATATTACCCAGAAAATTCCACGACTGATTATAACCATGGAACGTGCTGCAGAGCGCAAGCAGGTAGTGATGTGAGAGTGTTCTGGGGCACCTGGCAGATTGGGGGAAACGGAAGTTTCTGCGAGGCTGGGACATATACACATAGAGCCACAGGATTTGGAGAATGAAGTAAAATGAGAAGAGCGGAACAAACTTCCAGACAAAGAAAAGAGCATGTGAGAGCATCTTAGGTCAGAAAACAGTTTCAGGCCCAGCTCCTGCCCGAGCGTAAGAGAACACACCATAGAATCAGGCCTGAGACGTCAGAGGTGGAGGGGAGCATACCTCTGGTCTTGTGGGATATGTACAGGAATTTGAGTTTTCAGCAAGTGAGATGGGTGGCCATCGCTGGATTTTCATCTGGGAAGAAAATCAGAGTTGTACTTTGGTGCTGGATTAAGAAAAGTGGAGAGGGAGCTGAGAGGGTTTCTGGTTGGGCTAGTTGTTGAGGTGGTTCAAGTGAGAGGCACCCTGTCGGTAAAGAGAGAAGGGCGTTGCGTCTGGTGAGTTTTGGAAAATGGAAATGAGAGCGCTTGGGTCTATTTCAATAGGCAGGAGTAAGGGAAAAGAAGGTGTTGAGAGGAGCCACCAGATGGTTGTAGGAAGGTGGAGATGGGTACAAGTTTGGTTATGGACAGGTTGAGCTTGCTTGTGACACAGTTCCAATGGAGCCAAGGAGTGGCTGGTCTGTCATTAGAAAGGGCATGGTTACTGGAAGTTGTTGTTACACCAAGTCAGTAGTTCAATTTGAAATCCTGGAGCTCAAAGGAAAGAGGTGTGAATTACAAATAAACATTTGGAATTTGGAGGGGGGTGGGCATCGTTGGTAATGAAAGCCAAGGACCATGTGAGCTCATCTAGGAGAAGGGGGAGGGATTAGAAGCCCAAGGGTGGACACACTTCCGATTATGTCTCTTTGGGGCTTCTTCCTCGGCTCTGAGACCCATCTGACTTTAGATTCCTGCATCAAAAGTGGACTTTCTGTACCTCCCGCCACGCTGCTTATACTAAAATGTGTGTAGCTATCCTTTTATGAACTCTTAGTACATTTTTATTGGTCATCTTCAGGATCTTTCTCTCATTTATTATGTTATTTATAACATCATCATCCTCATCACCATCACAGGAAACATTTAGTATATTCGTTCTCTGTACCAGATAACTTTCTGAGAGATTTTTACACTTTTATTTCATAATCCATATCAAAGCTATCACAATATTGTAATCACCCTCCAATTAAAATAAATTAATTAATTAAAAAAAGAATAAACTAATAAAAACTTACTGCATGAAAAAAAAACAAAACAAAAAAAACCTGTTAAGTAGGTACCACAAGTATCTCACTTTTAATGAGGAAACTGCAGCATCTAGAGGGAAGAGCTGCCTGACACCCACTTCCTACATGTTCCTAGCACGAAGGGGATGTGTTTGCAGTTGCCTTCCCAGGCGGATGAAATCTTGACTGTGGGCTGTCAGGTTCAAAGTCAGTTCAGCTACTACAAGCTGTTGCACCTTGGGCAGGCTGCTTAGACTGTGCTGGCCTAGAGTCAGTGTTCATTAATGTTAGCTGAGCTGCTCTTGGGGGCATCCTTCCTGCCCACAGATGTGACTTGCTTCAGTGTGCCTTATAGGAAATCCTAATGAGGTGGTGATGCTTATAACCAGCCCAGCCTTGTAACTGCCTGTATCTGCTGTGACTGTTCCAAAGCTTTGCCTGCCTCAATGGCTTGTTGACATTCTCAGTTTCATATACAGTTTCTTGGTCATTCAGCATATTCCTTACCATGGTATATATAGCCAAGTTCAACCACATCTGTCAGCTCTGTGCTTTAAGACAGTGGTGTCCATGGAAACTCTTGACCCACAAGCTCGTGCCTGTTCTTCAGTCATGCAGAGAGCCCTTCAGACCTTGCAGAGTCTGTACTTTTTAACATATTTTTGTGACAGCACTTCAGGAACACAGTCGTCACTATACTGAGGTGTTTGCCTTGTTGATTTTCTTGACCTTTCAAGATGTTTTTATCCCGTGTCTTGTTTAAAAGATCACTGGGAATAACATGAAACCTACCCTTGGAAATTTCAGTCTGAAAAAGCAGTGAGACCTTAAACAAATCATGTTGCTAATAATAGTAAGCCTTTGGTAGAGGCCTTAAAGGAAAAGTGATTATAATTAGAGTATATCATCTGGGGACCTGGCCTAAAGGGGAGAGGAGTGGAGTTGGTCGGAAAGACTTTCCTGAAGAACTGAATTTGTGTAGCATATCGAGATTTGCCCGCAACCCATCAGTTTTGACCCTAGTCAATTTCCTCGACTTTCTTATTTGTCAACATCCAACTATTTTGTAGAGCATTGTGATTTTGCTATCGCCTCACGCATCATTTGGTCACCTGCTTGAACCCTAAGTGTCCAGCAGTAGCTCAAGCCAATTTCCGCTCTGTGCCATGGTGCTTTTATTACCGGCACTGTTATTCTCCTAGTCCCCCAGCCTGCCTACCCCCGCCCCCACGTCCTTTTTTCTTTTCCTTCTGAGTCCCTCTTTGTTGTCATCCTCTCTGATAACCACCTTTGTCTGGGCTCAGACCGCCCCTACCTGGCTTGTGCAGCAGCGTCTTTGCTGGGACTGTCCTGATTCCACCTACTGCACTCCATGCAATGCAGCTCATACTTTCTCTGTGCATATTATTGTTCTTTGTCCGTTCTCGGCATCACCACTATACTAATCATCTGTAAACCCTATTTTTACTGTCTCTCTTCTGTTCAGACACATCCAGTGCTGTTTCCCAGTCGACGCTCTTGCGTCCACAGTAACTTTAATCTGCAGCACGTTTTCAGCGAAACATGATTTCCATTTTCAGTCCAATACATAGTGCCTTATGATTAGTTTAGACTGATCCTCAGATAAATGCGCTGTAATCATTGCGTTTCGTCCTTGCCAGGTTTCTATGCCGGGCATGTGCACCGCATCCTTATACCCAGATCCTGCCCATCATGCTGTGTCCCCCTCAAGCACCATGCCTCTAAGAAAGCAGCACTGACTCTCCTAAGTTTCTTTATTCCCTCTTGCTCTTTCATCTGAAACTTGCAGAAGACAGAAGACATAGTCTGTACAGCACAGATCCCTACTCATCATGTGCAACATAGCGTTGGCTGTTGTTTCACACGTTTTTCAGTATTTTATACCTGCTAATGGAGGAGGCAGCTTTGATCGGTTTCTAGTAACTATCCTACACAGTGAGAGCAAATACACGTCACCACCCTGTCTCATCACAGGTAAGAATTTTATGAATTACATGCCTTTCACTTCTGACAATAGGAACAAACTATGAGACACTGCTATCTGAACTGCAAAAAGTGAGAACAGGTTTTGTATCCACTCAGAAACACTTCACAGCTAGAACTAAAACAGGGGCCTAGAGAGATGTGAGATTTTATATCCTGCTATTGTACCACATGCTATTATATTATTCCTAAACATGTACCTAACTTTAAAAGTGCAATACTTTTCAAAATGAAATAGCTACAGTTACAGTGAAAACTCTCAGTTGTCCTGGTAATTTTGATTTGCCTGAATTACACCTCAACCTGTGGGGAAATGTTTAAAAGAGTAGGATTTCTTTTGGAGCATGTCAGATCCCATAATGGCATTTCCCTTGGCCAAGGGTGGTGTCCCATAGGCCTTTGGTGACATGTGAAGTTCAGCACCTCTTTCTTTGCAGTTGTCCCTCAGACTCACCCAGGCCCGTGTTCTGTCTGCTCTGTGGGCACTAAACAGGTTGTGCTTGGACTGTGAGAAATGAGCCTGCACTGGCTCGCCAGAGATGCTCTCACACTGCCCCGTGATGTCATCTGCGTTCTTGATTAATTCATTTTATTTCCCAAATCAGGAAAATTTAATGGTTCCCTACAAGGCTTTCTTGACAATAAACTTCTGTGTTATCTAATCTCTCAGATCATCCCACCCTCGGCAAAAACCACTACAATATTATAAAGTAATTAGCCTCCAATTAATAAAAATAAATGGAAAAAAAAATAAAACTAATAATAATTTTTAAAAAGAACTTCTATGTTATCTAATCTCCATGATCTGAGTTACCCATATTTATACAGTTACTTTCTAGGCATTCCTTACTCTTTCCTTCAGCTCTTCAGGGTCCCTTGCCCAGTACTGTGCTCAGTCCTCCTCGGTAAAATCCCCTCTATCTCAAATGTCTCTTCATCTTACCCTCATCCTTCAAGGCTCTGCCCAAATCCAACCCCTCCCCACATTGCAGACACCCCCACTTGCCATGGTGTCTTTTTTTCTCTCATCCTGTCACAGACATTTGTCTCTAATCAACAACCCATACATTACTGTTTGCATTCAAGTTAGTCTCTACCTTATAATTTGGGACTCTTTAAAGAAATTCATTCTGTTGATGATTTATATTTGAAACAAAAACATACTTATCCCATAAATACTTAAATGAATGTATAGTTTCCCTAAATATTTGAATGAATAAAGTACAATATATAATTTATAGGATAAGTAAGATATTTACCCTATAAGTATTCTGCAATTACAGAATATTATAGTATTCATAAAGATAAACATATTACTCAAAATATTCCTCATTGATTATTTCACAGGTGAATGTCACAGAATTTTAGAGCCAGAATGTTCTTTCTTTTCCCAAACTTATTTATTTTTAATTGAAGTAAAATTACTTTACGATATTGTGTTGGCCTCTGCCACACGTCCACATGAATCAGCCGTAGGCATCCCGCTTTAACGTCCCTCTCACCCGCCAGCCCTTCCCAGCCCTCTCGGTTGTCACAGAGCTCCAGTCTGCATTTCCTGAGCCACACGGCAGATTCCCATTATCTGTTTTACACATGGTGGTGTATATGCTTCCTTGCTACTCTCTCCATTCACCACCCTCTCCTTCTTCCCCTCTGCCTGAGTCCATAAGTCTGTTTTCTATGTCTGCATACCCACTGTTGCCCTGTAAATATGTTCATCAGTACCATCTTTCTAGATTCCATATATACGCATTACAATATACGATATTTGGGTTTTTTTCTGACTTACTTCATCTGTATAATAGAGAGCCAAAATGTTCTTGGTAATCATTTATCCTAACCTTATCATTTTACTGAGAAGGTACCAGGGCCAAAGTGACAATCAATACTAGACAGAAGTGTAATAAACCCTAATTTTATGAAGAACGTCACTGTGGTATTCTCCATTAGTGCTTTCAGCTATTGTACAGCTAGCTTTCATCCTGTCTTATGGGCAATAATAAGATCTTTCTTAATATTTTTTATATTCCATGATATTTCCTTGAAACTTGCCAGGGCCATAAGACCTAATAAACTTCTGCTCTAAAAAGCACCCATGTTTCTTTCTTGTTATTTTTCAGAAGTTACTGAATTTTTCAAAGGTTACTAAGACTTGAAAAAGAATTGAAATGATAATATAACAAAGTATTTCATGAAGTTGCAGTTGTTTTCATTGTGTTTTTAAAAAACATTTTATAGTACTTTTTATATAATTACTGAGATTTTCTAAAAAGTAGAAACTAGTGTCTTAATTGTAGCATTTAATGAAATACATCCAAACTTTTATGAATTTTCAGTATATGTAATTAACCACAAATAGTTTGAACCTATATTGCATGTTGTGACAGTGTATGGCTCAGGTGACATGTCTGTGGCATTAGGTTTATATAATCTATACAATTTGATCCAAAGCTCAAAGAATAAAAGGAAACTCCTTGTTAATCCAGTGCCTTTTGTATACTAGGGGTAGAGACTTCTGCCCCTAGTTCAGTGGAGCCCTTCCCTCTTTCCATTCCTCCCCTGTCCTCATTCAGATTTGGGAGAAGAAAAGATAGGTTTTCTTAATTAGCAGACACCAATTCATCTGCCTAACAGGTTGCCACTTGTGCCAGTCACCAGGATAAAAATGTGCTCATTTTCATGCTGCAGATTGAATGTTTAATATTCTATTGTATCTTATTCTACTTTTCAGACTATATTTTCTGTGAGTCCTGATCAAGTGACACAAATGTGCTGCAATGGTGACATAAACTATTGACTGAAACTGGAAAAGTATCTGAAACATCATCTTTTCTTTTCTTCTTTCATTTTTTTATGGTGCTTCTGTTGGAACAGTCTGAGGGAAGTACATGCAACATGAGTTTTATCATGAAGCTGCACAGACACTTTCAAAGGACAGTGATTCTGCTTGCCACATTTTGTATGGTGAGCATTATTATTTCTGCTTACTACCTGTACAATGGCTACAAACAGGAAAGTGAACTGTCAGAGATGGCTTTGGAAGTCGATTGTGGGGACTTGCAGCACCTACCATACCGGCTGATGGAAGTGAAGCCAGCGAAGCTGTCTGATACCTCGAGGTCAGACACCACGGTCCTGGTGTTTGTGGAGAGCCAGTACTCATCGCTTGGTCAAGACATCATTATGATTCTAGAATCCAGTAGATTCCAGTATCACATTGAAATTGCTCCTGGCAAAGGGGATCTTCCAGCCCTTACAGAAAAATCTAGAGGCAAATATATTCTCATTATTTATGAGAACATTTTAAAGTATATAAATATGGACGCTTGGAATCGAAGTCTTTTAGATAAATACTGTGTTGAATATGGTGTGGGTGTCATTGGATTCCACAAAACTAGTGACAAGAGCCTACAGAGCTTTCAGTTGAAAGGCTTCCCTTTTTCTGTATATGGAAACCTCGCAGTAAAAGATTGCTGTATTAATCCTCATTCTCCACTGCTTCACGTGACCAAATCTTCCAAGCTTGAAAAAGGTTCTTTACCTGGAACTGACTGGACTGTTTTCCAGATTAATCACTCTGCCTACCAACCAGTAATATTCGCCAAAGTAAAGACCCCAGAAAACCTGTCTCCTCCCATCTCTAAAGGTGCTTTTCACGCCACTGTCATACATGACCTGGGGCTCCATGATGGAATTCAAAGAGTTCTCTTTGGCAACAATTTGAACTTTTGGTTGCACAAGCTTATCTTCATAGATGCTGTTTCCTTCTTGTCAGGGAAGAGGCTCACTTTGTCCTTGGACAGGTACATTCTCGTGGATATTGATGATATTTTTGTGGGAAAGGAAGGAACAAGAATGAACACCAATGATGTTAAGGTAAGGCTCTTTATCTCAAAGTGTGGTTCATCTCTCAGTAGGTTTGTCTAGGCCTAAGGGATTTCCTGGGACAGAGGATTTTTATTTTATTGGGAAATTCTTAGGCAAACTGGGATGAGTTGTCTACCCTCAGCTATTTTTGAGATATATCTCAGCCCTAGAACAGCTAAGTAGATAATCTATTTTTCTGTGAATCAAGAAAAAAAATGAAGAGTGTACTAAAGGAGTGAGTGTGGCAGACTCCTGAATTGCATTTCTATGTGTATTCAAAGCTACAGGATAGAAACCACTTTGTTTAATTACTTTCCAGAAACTGTCTACCTCTGCAAATGATTATGAATCTGAGACGTTAGTCCATTTAAATATGAAATCATGGTGAATTTGTTTTAATGAAAATAAATACTCCCATAAATTTCAAGAATTAAAGATCTCATAAGTAGCAAGTTCAGATGTTTTGGGAAGTTAAATGTACAACTCATTTTCTCTTATTACTTTTTTTCAAACTCTGAAAATTAGCACTACTGAATGTGGAGAGTTATGAATACACAAGCATACATATTCACATATACACATAAGGATTTACATTAATTGTCAAAATTCATTGAACTTATGGTTCATCCATGAAACCTATCATTCTACACTTATATTGGATTAGATTTCTCATTATGTAAACTGCTGCCCTTAGATAGAAAACGATTATTTGAAGATAGTTGATTATCACTGTGAAGGTATTTTATTACATAATGTGACTGGCTATTTAATATTAATGGAATTTAAAATTAAAATGATCTACATTCATCTTAGTTTCACATTCAAAATGCCATTGGATTCTATCTCTGTTAACTACATATTGATTTCACATAAAAGTGAAAGGAAAAATTTGATACATAATTTTTTATTCTATACAGTTTTGACCTTTTGGTAAAATACAGAGTACTGAATCAGATGGAAAAAAGTCTTGAAACTGTGTTCTTTTCTCCAGACACTGAGCATCTGGCAAATAATAGTAATGTTCATCACACTACTTAAATGAGCTAAGGATGCCAGAAGGACTATTAAATATTACCATGAGAGTGTGAAGACTGAAAAGAAAAAAAAAACTTTCATATTCTTGGTAATATTTTAGACTCTTCCTTTTAATTCAATATAAATTAATTATAAAAAAAAGTTGTGCTTAAGTTTTCATTAGTCTTTTGAAATAGTCTTTGAAAGTGTAGCTAAATTAAAACTGAGCTGGTGGTTTAAACATTTATTATGTCCTTGAAAATTATAAACAATATATAATTATTTCTAATTTTTCCATTCTAAAATATTATGATAAAAATGTTTTAAGGCTTTATATCTGAAACATGTCTTTAAATCTTCCAAAATATGTTCTTATGTAATTTAAAAATAAGCTAGATAAAACTCCAAGTTTTTATGAAACTCTACTATATTCTCTAAAGTTATACAAAATACAAAATGCCTTTGGTGCTTTTAAGCCTAAGCCACTTTTAAGTGGTATAAAAAGCTAAAACTTCACTGAATAAATTCAGTAAGAATTTAACATTGTAAAATATTTTATGAATTGCTCACATTTAGATAGGAATATACTTTCTAACCAACCTAAAGGCTTAAAAGAAACTATGTTTTTAATTCTTTGATTTTGAACTACTTCTAAGTTGTATCTGTGATTGTGTCTCAAAACATTGGTCTAAACATAGTCATTCACCCATTCATACATTTGTTCACTGATTCATTCTGTAACTAGATATTAAGCATGTCCTACATGTGAAATATTTTTGGTGATATGTAAATAGAGTGAAAGTCGCTCAGTCTGACTCCTTGTGACCCCATGGACTATACAGTCCATGGAATTCTCCAGACCAGAATATGGAGTGGGTAGCCTTTCCCTTCTCCAGAGAATCCTCCCTACCCAGGGATTGAACCCAGGTCTCCTGCATTGCATGCAGATTGTTTACCTAAGCCACCAGGAAAGCCCAAGAATACTGGAGTGGGTAGTCTATCCCTTCTCCAGCGAATCCTCCTGACCCAGGAATCAAACCAGGGTCTGCTGCATTGCAGGTGGATTCTTTACCAACTGAGCTATCAGGGAAGCCCAATATAAAAGTGAAAGTGAAATAGAATAATAGAATCATGCACCTTGGTCTTATCCCATTAGAAGAGAGGGTAGAGAGAGTACAGTTAGAGAAGTGCAGGAAGCACACAGTTGAAAAAACTGCTGAGCACCTTCCTGCTTAGCCCTTGGCATAGCCATGTGATATGCCAGCCATGGAGCCAGGCACTGGGGATACGAAGATTAATAAAGCACGGCTCCCCCTTGATCAGGATACCACTGTCTCGTTAGGGATGGGGCGGGAGTGATAAATACATAGAGAGCTTGCAGTTTGGTGAGCACCATACTAAAGCTGCCTGTGTGGTTTTATGCACGTGATGTTGTGTGAAACACCTATGCTGTGTACTGTGCACCAGAACTAAGTCCTACGAAGCAGGACAGGCTGAGAAGGCAAACCAGAGTGATAGGATGATTTCAGAGGCTGCAGCGACGGCATTCAGACAAAAGAAGGAGATTTCTTGAAGCTAGGAAATGAGAATAAGAGTGGAGAGAGAACGACCAATTTAAGAACTACATAGAAGGTAAAACTGAACAACTTAGTAACTGTGTCAGTGGAGATGAAAGGGGATGTGACCAAGAATGACAGTAAGACTTTTAGCATAATTGAATAGAGTTTCCATGTGGTTCAGCCCTCCCTCTCCTGGGCACATACCCAGACAAATCTATAATTCAAAAAGATATATGTACATACGCCGCTGTGTTCATTGCAGTACTGTTTACAATAGCCAAGATATGAAAATAACTTAAATGTCTGTCAACAGATGAGTGAATAAAGATGTGGTATATAAGGACAATGTAATATTATTCATTCGTTAAAAATAATGAAATAATGCCATTTGCAGCAACATGGATGGGCCTAGAGATTATCATAATAAGAGAAGTCAGAAAGACAAATATTGTATATCACTTATATGTGGAATCTAAAATACAACACAAATGAATATATCTATGAAAGAGAAACAGATTCACAGACATAGAGAACAGACCTGTGGTTGGGAGTTTGAGATTAGTAGATGCAAACTATTATATGTACGATGGATGGACATCAAGGTGCTACTGTATAACACAGGGGACTATAATTCAATATCCTGGGATAAATCATATTGGGAAAAATATGAAAAAGAATATTTATATGTACGACTGAGTCATTTGCTATACAATGGAAAACATGATATTGTAAATCAACTATACCTAAATAAAAATTTTTTTAAAGTTAAAAGATTTCTAGCATAGTTGAATAACAGTTGATTATTCCAACGACAAAGAAAGAGGAGAGAGCAAGAAGGTCATTGGAGGTCATGGTAAAAATTTCAGTTTTATTGAAGTGCATCTGGCGCATACAGGTATACAGATGTTTAACAAGTAGTTGGCTCACTAGAGAAGTCTGGGTAGCAAGTGTAGTTTTTGAAGTTACCGTTCTGTGTAAGGGATGGTTCAAAGTGAGAAAGTATGGGAGATCAGCCAAGGAAAATGTTTATAGAGTGATAAGAAAAAAAGATAAAAAGATCGAGTACAGAATCTTGAGGAAAATCATCTTTCAGAAAACAAGTGGAGAAAGATAATCCCATGAATAAGAATCAAAAAAAAAAAACAGTCAGAGATTTGAAAGTTATTATGCTATACAAGCCTTGGGAGTAAGGGCTTCAGTGAGGATGTGAACAGCCATATAGAGTCTATCATCAGTGTCCACTGAGGCAAGAACTGGCGAGTTTCCTTTGGCAAAAGACACAGGTCACTGCTACTGCTGGGGACTCATAAAAATCCAGGGTAATAGAAGCACAGCTGAAGTCAATTCAGGAGTAAATTTAAGGTTTAAGATATGAAGAAGGAGAGCATGGAGTGCTCAGTAGAGAAATGTTGATATAAAAGAGAGAAGAGAAATTAGCTGGAGTGTGGACCGGAGTTCGAGTAACCAACCATCCTGGTTTGCTTAGACTAAGCGCATTCAAGGCTACAACTCAGTCCTGGGCAGACTGGAATGATGGATCTCCCTAACTAACTAGGGTAAGGGAAGGGTATTTTCCTAGGAAGAAAGATCCAAGAGCAGGTGGTCTAAGAAAAGGTCATGGATGCAGTGGTTAATAGTCCATAATTAACAGAAATATTTTCATCAAGCTCTTTTATTTAATTATTACCACTAAAAACCAAGCATTATATGGTCCCCATTTTATGTATTAGGAAAACTGAAAGGAATGTGAGGAAATTGAAGGTGACATACTATGAAGTTTCTTGCAAAATTAGAAAGATGGTGCATATCACATAAATTTTAATAAGAATGCTAATCACTGCAAAAGTGCTTTTTTAGCTCACATGGAACAAAAAAACTGTTTCCTCATTTAACTGGGAGATAAGAATTAGCAATGCAGTATCAGTGTTACCTGCCTTGCTGTTGAATAATATGAGCACATTTCAAAGAGCCTCAAAGCTAAGAAGAAACTGACAGAGCACAAAACACATGACTCTTCAAGAGGAAGAAAATAAATAACAAATCTAAGGGGTTGTCTTCATTAGCTACAGAGCTATGCCACAAGCCATAGCCCTTAAAGAACCAAAGAATATATTAAATAATTTAGACATTAAAATGCTCTTCATAGAGGCATTATTACATTCAGTAAAATTGAAGTCAGGATGCGTGTGTGTGTGTGTGTGTAATTGATCTATATGGACAAGACATGTCTCAAATTTACCTTGGGCTAGTTTTGTGATGTTAGAAAATTCAAGTTCCTAGTGTTCTAAGATCTTCCTCAAACTTCCTGAGACTAGTGGTTCTGGGGGGAAAAAAGGCTTTTTGGAGAAGGAAAGTGATATATAAATAGATGCTTCTCCCATTAAAGCATTTTGAAGTTCTACATGAAAGCCCAGCATGATGGAGTGAATACTAACAATTTAAATTCTCTCCTAGAAGAATGAATTCACTCTTGGCCTAAGGTTCATTGTACCTTTAGACTTAGACCACGCCGTGTAGTGTTTTAGCCCTAAGATAGATGGGAAGTGGAATGGGGGGAGGCTGTGATGACAGTGGTCTTAAGGGTTTTACTGAACTCTGTGCATCTGTGCTCTCAGCAGATAAAAGAGCTGCGTATCACTCTCGTGGCTATGTTTCTCCCTCCTCCTCTTTCTGTAATAGGCACACACACTCTTTCCAATTTGACAGACTTTTCTAACATCGAGAGAGAGTGAAGACCCAGCCCGGCCGTATCCCCAGGCGCCTGAGCACAGTTAGAGCGGCTCAGCAACCTCCCTGTCCTCACTACCTAACCCTTCCTTCTCTTTCCTCACACTGCACTCTTCCTTAGTTTGGCTGTTTGTCAGTTGCCCCTTACATTTTGTAAGTGGCCTCTTGAGAGGACAGTTCTTCAGTCATTAATAAAATGCTGTGAGTGATTTTATCATCATTTTTCTTGCTAACTGAAGGTCCCAAAGGCTTAGGGAAAAGAAAGTGCTGGAAACAGAAGTAGGAAGCCACAAAGCTCTAAGAAAAAAAAAAAACAAACAAAAGCTCTGAGAAGTCAGTGGTATCAGGCTCAGAGGACAGAGCTGGCTGGCTTCTCAGTCATGCAGGGGGGCTGACACCCCCGGAGGCTGAAACTGGAAGCTTCATGCTGCCTGACTTCACCCTCTGATAAGAACCTTCCCTGCCCCAGCTGAGGTCAAGCCAGAGGCTTCATAAAGTCACTGAAAAAGAACCTACCACACCGATGTTTGCAGGGAAAAGGCAACTGCAATCAATTGTTCTGTCATAAGCAGAAATAGAAGGGCAACAAATTTCACCAGATAGTTCACTACTGACAGTGCTCTGGATGGATGTCAAGACCTGTACATAGCACCAACCTTTTTTCCCCCTATAAACCCATATTTCTTTAATTCCTTTCCATTATCTCTGATGTTTCTAATCTTGTATTTGCTAATATCCACTTTAATTGCATTATGCTCTGGAAGCATGTGTTTCATACCAACATTTTCCATCTGCTAGAGTCACTTTATGACTGGATACAGTATTGCTTCTAAGAACATATACTGTACAGTCAGGGTATATCTATTAGCTCATCTTTGTTACCTGTGTTGTTCAGAGCTTCTATAGTCTTCCTGTTTTGATCTCTTTTTGTTTTTGTTTTTTTTTGGATGAAGGGGAAGGAATAGAGTGGACTAACTGATGTTACCAAAGGTGGTGTGTTTAATTCTCCAACTCTGATAGTGGATTGTAAATATATCCTTGTTTTTCTGTCAGTCGTTACCTTACCTATTTTGAAGCTGTTACTTAAGTGTGTGGTTTATATGTATTTATATATTATTTTAATATTTTATTATTCTATGGCTACCTTAATAATAGTAGAGCTACAATCAGCTTTTTATGGGGAGATTACTATTTTAAAATTTTACTTTATTTCATTTTTATATTTGCTGTATCTTCTTTCTTTACATTATGAATCAGGTTTGAAAACAACTCTCTGTGAAATTTTCCTATTTACTATGTCAACATTTGTCTTTTAATTGATATGATCAGTCTACATACACTTAAATATGATTACCAATGTATATAAAAGTAATTTCGGCTGTCTTATTTTGTGCTTATATTTGTCCCACTTGTTCTGTGTCTTCTTCTCTTTCTGTCCTTTTTTGCTTTTACTGTCAGTTTCCTTCTATTTTCTGCCTATTCTTGGTTTGATATATATATATATGTAATTTCCACTAGTGGCTTTTCCAGAAATTTAAACATATGTGCTAAGCAAGTGCTAATATTAATATTCTCACACCTCGGTCAACAAGTGCTGGCTACTTTGTCTCCAATCATGTCTGTTTTCCTTTGGCTGATGAGTCATTCTTTTTTCTAAATATATTTTATTGAAGTATGTGTGCATGTGTGTTAAGTTGCTCCAATCGTATCTGACTCTTTGTGACCCTATGGACTGTAGCCTGCCCGGCTCCTCTGTCCATGGCATTCTGCAGGCAAGAATACTAGAGTGGGTTACTATACCCTCCCCCAGAGGATCTTCCTGACCCAGAGATCCAGACCATGTTGCTTACATCTCCTGCATTGTAAAGCCAGGTTCTTTACTACCACCACCACTTGAGAATCTGATTTACAATGTTGTGTTAATTTTTGATGTATAGGAAAGTGATTCAGATATATACAGATAGACAGATGTATCTATCTGTGTATGTTCTTTTCCATTATGATTTATTATAAGATATTAAATATAGTTCTCTGTGCTATACAGTAGGACCTTGTTGTTTATCCATCTAATATAAAATAGTTTGCATCTGCAAATCTCAGACTCCCAATCCTTCCCTCCCTGAGCACTCTGATGAGCCATTCTTGTTATGGATGTTAACTGCATTCAGTTCAGTCACTCAGTCATGTCTGACCAATTCTTTGCGACCCCATGGACTGCATGCCAGGCCTCCCTGTCCATCACCAACTCCCGGAGTCCACCCAAACCCATGTCCATTGAGTCGGTGATGCCATTCAACTATCTCATCCTCTGTCGTCCCCTTCTCCTCCTACTTTCAATCTTTCCCAACATCAGGGTCTTTTCAAATGAGTCAGCTCTTCACATCAGGTTGACAAAGTATTGGAATTTCAGCTTCAACATCAGTCCTTCCAATGAATATTCAGGACTGATTTCCTTTAGGATGGTGGCTGGATCTCCTTGCAGTCCAAGGGACTCACAAGAGTCTTCTCCAACACCACAGTTCAAAAGCATCAATTCTTTGGCACTGAGCTTTCTTTATAGTCCAACTCTCACATCCACACATGACTACTGGAAAAACCATAGCTTTGACTAGATGGACGTTTGTTGGCAAAGTAATGCCTCTGCTTTTTAATATACTGTCTAGGTTGGTCTTAGCTTTTCTTCCAAGGAGCAAGCATCTTTTAATTTCATGGCTGCAGTCACCATCTGCAGTGATTTTGGAACCCTAAAAAATAAAGTTAACTGCATCATGTCTGTTTAATCCCAGATATTAGACATCTTGCTTTTACTATCGTCATGATTTAATTGGATTAGCCTACTCCTTTTCCACAGGTAAGCCAGAGTGATGTCATTAACATACAGTTCAGATCACGTCCCTCTGCCTAGCACCCTCCAGTGACTTCCAGTGTCAAACATGATAATTGCCGAAGTTCTTAGTCTCCGCTACCCTCTCTGTAGCTCCCTGATCACGTGTCCTTCTCCGCTCCTCTTCACTCTTATCCCCCCATGGTCCCTCCCGCTTTAGGGTTTTACACTTGCTGTTCTTTCTGACTTGAATGCTTTTCCCCCAGATTGGTTCATGGCTCACTTGGGTGTGAGCTAAATTGCTTTTTCCTCACTTCTTCCAGGTCTCTATTCAAATGTCACCTTCTCAGTGACATCTTCTCTGACCATTCTCTTTAAAATTCCAACCCCCAAGCCTTCTCATCTTTTCCTGCTAATTTTTTCCCCTGAAACTTATGATCATCTATAATGTGCTGAAACTGGCACACACATGCCCACCAGGTCAACTGTATACATCTCTTCCCACATGAGGGTAGTATTACCACAAAAAATGGTAAATGATACCAATTCAGGCTTTTTTCTTTTCAAAGAGCTGGTCTTAAAGGTTTACAGCACACAACTAAACAGACTCTATGTGACTACTTATTTTTGTTGGTTTGTCACTTTGGCTACTAAAGTGTAAATGCCGTGGGGACAAGATTTTCTCTTCTGTCTGTTCACTGAGGAATCTCCAGCATCTAGAATTGTGCCTGGCTCCTTATATACCTGTTGAATGACTGAATCTCATTCTTCCTGGAGCTTACCCTTTAGATGTACCTTTAGTGAGTGTATTCATGGTAAACTCTCTCTGATTTTATGGTATGTAAATGTCTTTATTCACTCTTTGAAAGATAGTTTTCTTGAATTTTCGGAGCCTCATTGATGGTTTCTTCATGTATAACAATCGCTGCACATATTTGGAAACATAGGGCTTCCTAGAAGTCACCTGAATGTTTGTGGTGGCAAGATGTATCAGAATCCCCCTGGGCCCTAATTGTTTTATAATTGTCAAAAAAGTTAGGCAATTTGGAACTGTTGTGAATGTTTATGAAATGTTTCTCTCCCTTTCTTTTAGTTTGGTAGAACACTTATTTCTAAATTTGATATAATGTGATTTATAATATACAGGAAAAGAATCATTCTCAATATTATTGTCAAGATCAAATAGCTATAGTGTGCAACTATGAAGACAATTATATGAAACAAATAATTTTCTGAAAATAATTTTTGGCAGTAACATGGGAAAATAAGAAAATAGTTTAGCAAAGGGAAGAACTTTTGTATCCATAATCTACTTCAACTTACATTTATTAAATTTGTTACACTGTGAGATGTATCTCTATTATTATTAATATCAAGGAGACATCTGTTATACAATGACATTCTAAAATGAGTTCCAAATTATTTAAAGGAGACAAAATGCTATTTCTGAACACCACAGGAATACATAAACAGAATATCTGGTGACTGCTTACATTTTTAAAGGTCTGATACGGTGACTCCTCACCAAGCAGGATAAAGAGCAAGACAGTCGTAGGTGATACGAAAGCTCAACCAGGCAATGACAAGCTTGGGGCCGAGCAGGAGATGACAAGAGGAAAACTCTGAGTACAGATTTAGGTGCCAGAGATATTCAGCCCACTTCAGAAAATCAACATCTACTCCGTCAAAGTGCTGTGATAAGGATTTCAAGGGGTACATTGATGAATAGTGAAACACAATTATTTACAAAAGAAGTGAAGAAGAAAGGAAAAAATTTTACTGGGTTCTTCCTTCTTTGGATTGATTTTGCAAATACTGCATAATTCTTAGGAATAAGTCAAAACATAAATGGATCTTTTTTTGTATTTCTGTGCTGATGGCTTATAGGTCCATAAAAGATGCAACTATTTTATAATGATATGTTTTGGGGTACTTAGTTAAGTTCAGTCACTCAGTCATGTCCAACTCTTTGCGACCCCAACTCCCAGAGCTTACTCAGACTCATGTCCGTTGAGTCAGTGATGCCATCCAACCATCTCATCCTCTGTGGTCCCCTTCTCCTCCCAACCTTCAGTCTTTCCCAGCATCAGGGTCTTTTCAAATGACTCAGCTTTTCACATCAGGTGGCCAAAGTATTGGAGTTTCAGCTTCAGCATCAGTCCTTCCAATGAATATTCAGGACTGATTTCCCCCCAGGATGGACTGGTTGGATCTCCTTGCAGTCCAAGGGACTCTCAATAGTCTTCGCCAGCACCATAGTTCAAAAGCATCAATTCTTTGGTGCTCAGCTTTCTCTATAGTACAACTCTCACATCCATACATGACTACTGGAAAACCATAGCCTTGACTAGACAGACCTTTGTTGGCAAAGTAACGTCAATACTGTCAAGATTGGTCATAACTTTTCTCCCAAAGAGAGAGAGTTTAATTTCATGGCTGCAGTGACCATCTGCAGTGATTTTGGAGCCCCAAAAAATAAAGTCTGCCACTGTTTCCCCTGTTTCTCCATCTGTTTGCCATTAGGAGATGGGACTGGATGCCATGATCTTAGTTTTCTGAATGTTGAGATTTAAGCCAACTTTTTCATTCTCCTCTTTCACTTTCATCAAGAGGCTCTTTAGTTCTTCTTCACTTTCTGCCATAAGGGTGGTGTCATCTGCATATCTGACGTTATTGATATTTCTCCCGGAAATTTTGATTCCAGCTTGTGCTTCATCCAGCCCAACGTTTCTCATGATGTACTCTGCATATAAGTTAAAATAAGCACAGTGACAATATACAACCTTGACATACTCCTTTTCCTATTTGGAACCAGTCTGTTGTTCCATGTCCAGTTCTAACTGTTGCCTCCTGACCTGCATACAGGTTTCTTAGGAGGCAGGTCAGGTACTCTGATATTCCCATCTCTTTAAGAATTTTCCATAGTTTATTGTGATCCACACAGTCAAAGGCTTTGGCATAATCAATAAAACAGAAATAGATGTTTTTCTGGAATTCTCTTGCTTTTTCAGTGTTCCAGCAGATGTTGGCAAATTGATCTCTTGTTCCTCTGCCTTTTCTAAATCCACCTTGGACATCTAGACATTCACAGTTCATGTACTGTTGAAGCCTGGCTTGGAGAATTTTGAGTGTTACTTTGCTAGCATGTGAGATGAGTGCAATTGTGCGGTAGTTTGAGCATTCTTTGGCATTGCCTTTCTTAGGGATTGGAATGAAAACTGACCTTTTCCAGTCCTGTAGCCACTGCTGAGTTTTCCAAATTTGCTGGCATATTGAGGAAAAGTAGGAAGTCAAGAAACACCTGGTGTAACAGGCAAATTTGGCCTTGGAGTACAGAATGAAGCAGGACAAAGGCTAACAGAGTTCTGCCAAGAGAACGCACTGCTCATAGCAGACACCCTCTTCCAACAACACAAGAGAAGACTCTACACATGGACATCACCAGATGGTCAATACCGAAATCAGACTGGTTATGTTCTTTGCAGCCAAAGATGGAGAAGCTCTATACAGTCAGCAAAAACAAGACCGGAAGCTGACTGTGGCTCAAATCATGAACTCCTTATTGCCAAATTCAGACTTAAACTGAAGAAAGTAGGGAAAACCACTGGACCATTCAAGTATGACCTAAATCAAATCCCTAACGACTATACAGTGGAAGTGAGAAATAGATTTAAGGGGCTAGATCTGATAGACAGAGTGCCTGATGAACTATTGATGGAGGTTCGTGACATTGTACGGGAAACAGGGATCAAGACCACCTCCAAGAAAAAGAAATGCAAAAAGGCAAAATGGTTGTCTGAGGAGGCCTTACAAATAGCTGTGAAAAGAAGAGAAGCGAAAGGAGAGAAGAGAAGAAAGAAAGAAAAGAAAAGAAGGAAAGATATACCCATCTGAATGCAAAGTTCCAAATGATAGCAAGGAGAAATAAGAAAGCCTTCCTCTGTGATCAGTGCAAAGAAATAGAGGAAAACCTTAGACTGGGAAAGACCAGAGATCTCTTCAAGAAAATTAGAGACACCAAGGGAACATGTCATGCAGAGGTGGGCTCAGAAAAGGACAGCAATGGTATGGGGGTATTTAACTACTCCCCAAATAGGTTGCACAGAGTACATACATTGTTTTGTGTTTTATATTTATTATCATTTAATTCTCATTAAAATAATCCTATAAAACAATGACTGTAAGTACATCAATTCATATGAATAAACTGAGGTTCACAGACAAACTAAGATTAACTTGCCTAAGATCTTTCAACCAGCAAGAGGCAGTCCCGGGATACAAAATGCGGCTTCACCTGCTCCACAAGCTCAGCTTTCCCACCACACACTGGTCCCCAGTTTCCTCCTAAGACAGCAATGGGGTGTCCATATCAAATCCTTCCTACCAAAGTCTGTAGCAAATTAGATCCAAGACAGAGTCTATTACAGCTTGATGGGTCATATCTGAAGCTCTGCCCTGGATTTAATTTTAAGTTTGGAACAATCAGTTACTTCTTGAAATGCCTTGGACTCAAGTAACTGCAATGATTTGGCCAGGGCAGATTTTACTTGAAGATTTGAGTTAAGTCCACCTGCCTATGCACCAAAGTTCTTCTTTCTAGGGACTTTGCCTGCAGTTCTGGTTACTGTTACCACTTTAGCAGTTTTGATAAGATTAGGGTTGACATAATGACAGATACTTTTGGTGCTAGCTCAATTAAAGAACGGAAATTGCCTGATAATTTAACTTTTTCTCTCTGTATACACTCAGATTTTATAGTTCTATGATGTTTTAATGTGCTTTATACAGGCATTCCTAATATTTTTTTAAGCACACAAATTTTTTCAAATGAAGTAAAAGCTGGTATGTTATCTGTTGGTCTTTGCGAAGAGTGAATTAATAGCTAAAGCACTTTTTGTATTCTTAACTTTTATGGGCTGTCTATGCATAATGGTGGGGAAGGAAATGGCAACCCACTCCAGTATTCTTGCCTAGAGAATCCCGTGGACAGAGGAGCCTGGTGGGCTGCCATCTATGGGGTCACACAGAGTCAGACACGACTGAAGCGACTTAGCAGCAGCAGCAGTATGCATAATAGAACTATTATTAGTATTAAGACTCATATTAAATAAGTCTTAAAATCACAATATGAAAATAAAATAAATTATGAGATCTACTTGACATTTACAGACTGTTTATAAACAGACCAAGGAAATATACCAAGTAGTTGCATTAAGCTTCTAAGTGGACTAAAATTTTTAAAGTGTTAAAGTTTACATATTGGAATTTTACCTTAAAAGATTAGGTGCTTTTTCATTTTCATATTAATAATCTGAATGATTATAAATAATAATTGCTATTAATTATACCAATTGTTAAAAAAGCTGCATGTTTGTTTCCTTTTGTGGCTGTAATGAATGACAATTTAGTGGCTTAAAATGACCCAGATTACCGTTTAACGATTCCAGGGGCCTGGGGCTCCACACAACCCCACTGTGTTAGGGTCCAGGTATTGTCAGCGCTCTTTCTACCTCACCTCATCTATCTTCCAGAGTCTCTCCACATTCCTTTGCTTGTGTTCCCTTCCTTCATCTCCAAAGCTAGCAACAGTAGATCTCTGTGCCTTTCTGTCATAGCCACGTCTCCCTCTGATTAAAACTGGGAAGGTTTTCCACTTTTTAACGACTCGTGTGATCAGACTGATATACCTACACAATCCCTATCTCAAGGTCCTTCACTTAATCACATCTGCTAAATCCTTCTTGCCATGTAAGTTAGGACTTCCCTGGTGGCTCAGACGGTAAAGCATCTGCCTATAACGCGGGAGACCCAGGTTCAATTCCTGGGTCGGGAATATCTCCTGGAGAAGGAAATGGCAACCCACTCCAGTACTCTTCTTGCATGGAAAATCCTATGGACGAAGGAGCCTGGTAGGCTACTGTCCATGGGGTCGCAAAGAGTCGGACACGACTAAGCGACTTCACTTTACGCTTTACTTTTATGTAAGTTACCATATTCACAGAATTCAGGGCTTGTGCGTGTGCATGTTAAGTTGCCTCAGTCGTGTCTGACTCTTTGTGACCCCATGTCTACTAGGCTCCTCTGTCCATGGGATTCTCCAGGCCAAGAATACTGGAGTGGGTTGCCATGCCCTCCCCCGGGTGAACTTCCCAACCCAGGGATTGAACCTGCACCTCTTATGTCTCCTGCAGTGGCAGGCGGTTTCTTCACCACTTGTGCCCCGTGGGAAGCCCTCATGTCTCAGGGCTTAGGACATGTTTATCTTGGGGAGAGAAGGGGAAGAAGGAGGCATTATTCTGCCACAAATTATGCTCTTCCTGTAATCATGTCCGCAATTCTTACAGCTGCTCAATCCCCAGAAAGACTTTATTACTCTTCTCATTGGGAAATGAAACTGATGCCATCAGTTCAGTTCAGTTCAGTTCAGTCGCTCAGTTGTGTCTAATTCTTTGAGACCCCATGAATCGCAGCATGCCAGGCCTCCCTGTCCATCACCAACTCCTGGAGTTTACTCAAACTCATGTCCATCGAGTCAGTGATGCCATCCAGCCCTCTCATCCTTTGTCATCCCCTTCTCCTCCTGCCCCCAATCCCTCCCAGCATCAGGGTCTTTTCCAATGAGTCAACACTTCCCATGAGGTGGCCAAAGTATTGGAGTTTCAGCTTCAGCATCAGTCCTTCCAGTGAACACCCAGGACTGACCTCCTTTAGGATGGACTGGCTGGATCTCCTTGCAGTCCAAGGGACTCTCAAGAGTCTTCTCAAACACCACAGTTCAAAAGCATCAATTTTTCGGCGCTCAGCTTTCTTCACAGTCCAATTCTCACATCCATACATGACCACTGGAAAAACCATAGCCTTGACTAGACGGACCTTTGTTGGCAAAGTAATGTCTCTGTTTTTTAATATGCTATCTAGGTTGGTCATAACTTTCCTTCCAAGGAGTAAGCGTCTTTTAATTTCATGGCTGCAATCACATCTGCAGTGATTCTGGAGCCCCCAAAAATAAAGTCTGACACTGTTTCCACTGTTCCCCCATCTATTTCCCATGAAGTGATGCCATACCTATGGTCAAATAATTAATTTAACCTTCTGAGTCAACAGTAATTAATTAGGGAAAATTAAGTTATTCTGCTCATAAACTTTTCCTATCCCTTACACTCTAGAAGTTAACACCAGCAAGCAAGTAACCCTTTATTCACTTGGGCAGTTTAAGAAACTTAGCCTCCAAAGATTTCTCAGTAGAAGTAGATGTATGACTATCACCAGTTTACTACTTCAGTAGTTTCTAAAGCCATTTTTTCTAAAAGTGCAGGTATTATGAGATCAACTAAAAGACTGTAATAAAAAACCAGTTTATTAGGACTAATTGCCATAAAGTTACTTAAGCACTGATCATCAGTTTTCTTACATGCTTTTTCTCTTTCCATTTTATCTTCTTTGACATATCTTGTGTTCTTGCACCCACCTCAGTCCTTATTTTATCACTTTACCACCTTTAGAACCCATCCTCTGATCACCCCAATCCAAGAACGACCGCGGAGTTCTGGCCCATCTGCTTATCCCTTCCCTCCTCTCCCCGGCCTTGATTCCCTGGTGTTTGGATTTGCACAGCACTGCCTCATTCTCTCCCCCTTTAGATTTACATATTTATTTTTACGTAACTCACTGTCTCTATTTTTCTCTCTGAACTATATATACTGAGTAGAATCAGCTCTCCAGAAAAAGAAAAAAACTGCATGTAGAAATTGAGCCAGCTGGTTAGGGCATTGAACAATCATCTATGTGGGGGGAGAAAGCTCTTCACTATTCTGTTCTTTGTCTTGGATTAAATAATCTATATACATCAGAACAACAAATAACAGCCTTTCCTTTTTCAAAAATCCTAAAAAACAAGGTATTTGAGTCCACATAGAAAGACAACTTACTTGATACTTTTGAGTAATTGAATTGAGTGGTTTTGAAAAGAAACCATTTAAAGATTAGAGTTGCTGTCATCAGAACATCTTGTATCCTGCCACACTTGGATTTCTGATCTACTACTGAATAACACCTTTAAGAGGTTTTGTGTTTAACAAAATTTTTAACAAAAAATTACCTGACAATATTTTCAAGAGAAAGAAGGCATTGTAATGAAGGCTCATTTTAACTATAGTGTATTTGCTATTCAAAATATTTTTGCATAACTTGCTAATCTGCTTTAGAAATATAAGAAGCATTTGAAGAGAATAAAGAGAGAAGAAAAAACACTTTCCCAGTCTTTGACACTTCTTAACTGATACAGGAACATTGCCATTGGTCTGACTGAGGGGCAAATGAATAATTGAAGAGGAAAGCTGTATTTTTCATTCTGGTTAAAACTTTATTGCTAGAATTAGACCTCCAAAATTGCTGTCACTTGCGACCTCACAAGAACTAATGAGTACTCAATCGCCATTCTCAGTGAAGACCCAGTATGTTACATTCAAAAATTCTGTTTCCCTGAATGGGATCAGTCTCTAATGGATGCCAGTGACAGAAGGCTGTTCATCAACCCTTCAGGATAATCCAGAGCTTTAGCAGATGCTCTGTACTTGGCAATTAATACAATGTCAGTGTAACATCTTCAAGAGAAGGGCAGCCTAGGATGGTGATTCACTGGACATCTTCCTTTTAAGCCATCACGTTCTCACGCTGGCTCTCTATTATAATTGAATGCCTTTAAGGAGCATAATCGTTACAGAACTTAACTTCCCCCTTTAAGCCCCTGTGTATGACGTATCAGCAGTTTACAGCTGTATTTTATTGTTGATGAGCCTAAAGCAGAGATACTTTTAAAGCCACCAGTGATGAATCAACTTGTAACTTGTAAATTAACAAAAAGCAGGGTGCTATATAGTTTTTTTAAGGAACAATCCAAGAATTTTCCCCTAATTTCATCTTGACAATCTTTCACTCAGAGATGTCTAGATGTATTTCGTCACTTATCAAAATGAAACTACTTTCATGAGTTTCCAAATCAGAAGTGGCAAAATAATCATTTAAAATGCTTGTTTAAACTGCAGATTTCACAGTCCAACACTCACATATTTTTCCTTGGTAGATCTAGGGAGAGCAAAGGAATCTATGTTTCATATGTTCACTTAGATGATTCTAATGTAGATGGCAAATGTGCAAGTTTGGAGAAATACTGGTTTAAATAAAGTGCATTCAGTATTACTGCAGGATACAAAGACATGGGTCCTATTATTTTTCCCCGTAGAAAAATGTTAAATTTTGCATAAAAATAGTTAATTGAACATATTTAAGCACTTATATAATGGAAGCAGGTCATAACAGAATTAATAGCTTGGCAGCTGATTTCAACCCAACGCTTAAAGAGTTCTTATTTTGAGCCATACAGCAAGACGGTTCAACAATACTTTAGCCAATGTGTATACACGTGAAGCTTCTTATGGATATAGATAGAGTAGATTTTACATGAAGGCACAGGAAGCAAAAGATTTGAGGAGGTGATTCCAGCAAATTGATAGCTTAGTATGGCCTAGTAAGATGACAGTGGATAATTTTAACATAGTAAATTAATGAGAGGTACATTGTTTCTGTGATCTTTCAGGAAGAAGGATTATGGAGGCAAAGAGGGCCATGAGCAAGAGGTTTATAAGAACTAGGATGAGAAGTGGTCTTGGTTCGGGAGGGAAGAAAGGGGAGGGACAAAGGACAAAGAAAGGAAGCAGGTGGGGAGACAGAAGAGTGGGATGTATTCTTTGTGTTTCAAGTCTAAGTGAATGTGCTTATAATACAAAATCAAAGGAATCACAAAGGTTTGGGCTGAAAATTATGGGTGGGCTAGAGGTACCCCACCAGACAATTTTAAAAATCATTCAAAAGGGGAATATTTTTGAATGAGGAAAAGAATTTTATCTTAGAAAGCTTTAAACAATTGTCTCTAAAAAGCTACAATTAGAGTGGGCTACCCTTGTTTGTTCATTTTCGCTAAAACAAAAATAAATTTTGTTTCCAAATACATAGATAACACATGTACTTTGTAATAAAAGCAATTAAACAATGTAGAAAACTATAAAGAGAAAAGACAGAAAAAAATGTTTCCCCTAATTCCCACTAGAGACTGAATTTAGTCATTCTTTAATGTTTGAAAATCCAAAAGGTAAAAAAATTTTTCATTAATTTTTAAAATTTTATCTTTATTTAATTGTGAGAGCAAATTACCATGGTCACATATGTTTACATCTCCCTGCAATGCAGGAGACCTGAGTTTGATCCCTAGATTGGGAAGATCCCCTGGAGAAGCAAAAGGCTACGCAGCCCAGTATTCTGGCCTAGAGAATTGCATGGACTGTGCAGTCTATGGGTCGCAAAGAGTCGGACACGACTAAGTGACTTTCACTTCACTTTTCACTTTCATATTTATTGTCCCTTTGTATTTCTCTTTGGGGAATTGCCTTTTGTCTATTTTTCCATTACGGTGCTTTTGTTATTGATCTATAGGATGCCATCTCTTTGCAAAGAGAAAGATATCAGTGATGATCTCCCCCTTTCCTACCCAGTCTAACATATCATAAATTACTTTCATTCACTCATGTAATTAAAGGGAGGACTTACTTTCCTTATATTTATAGATCTCTCTAACTAGTTATCATTTTGCCTTATAGTTCACATTCCATAAATAGAATACTATGTTTTCCACTTGGTAAGGGCTTCCCTGGTAGCTCAGTCAATAAAGAATCTGCCTGTAGTGCAGGAGACCTGGGTTCAATCCCTGGGTTGGGAAGATCCCCTGGAGAAGGGAATGACAACCCACTCCAGTACTCTTGCCTGGAAAATCCTATGGACAGAGGACCCTGGCGAGTTACAGTCCATAGGATTGCAAGAGTCAGACATGACCTAGCGCCTACTTGGTATATAACACATATGCATAATCCAAGAAAACCTCATGAAAATTCTCACAAGTTAAACTGAGACTCTCATTAGTATCAGAGGGACAAAGCTCATGCAGCCTCTTTCAAAATACACTAAGTCTCAGCACCTCACACTACTCCTGCAACGACAAGCTCACTGACATATATGTAACCACTCAGAGCCTCATTCTTCCCACCCGTGTAAGGATGATAATGAAAATAACTGCACCAGCTTTGTCAGAGAGCCTTTGTGAGGATGTGGTAAACCTATAATGTGAAAGAACTTTATAAATTATAAATCATTATCTCTGGGTTTGTTTTGTTCTCTGAGATGAGAGGGTTAGATTTAAGCATTGCAAAGGCTTCTGCTAGCTAACTATCTGAGATTTTTTTAAAACATTACTATGGGAAGCCCATCATAAACTGATTGGAATAGAATAATTATATGGTGAAGTAGGATGAGCAGAGGGCCATCCAAGGTTGTGCTAGTGGTAAAGAATCCACCTGCCAATGCAGGAGATATTAGAAACACAGGTTCAATGCCTGGGTCAGGAAGATTGCCTGGAGAAGGGAATGGCAACCCACTTCCAGTGTTCTTGCCTGGAAAATTCCATGGACAGAGGAGCCTGGCAGGCTACAGTCCATGCAGTCTAAAAGAATTCAGTTCAGTTCACTTCGGTTGCTCAGTCGTGTCCCACTCTTTGCGACCCCATGGATTGCAGCATGCCAGGCCTCCCTGTCCATCACCAACTCCCGAAGTTTACTCATACTCAAGTCCATTGAGTCGGTGATGCCATACAACCATCTCATCCTCTGTCATCCCCTTCTCCTCCCACCCTCAATCTTTCCCAGCATCAGGATCTTTTCAAATAAGTCAGTTCTTCACAACAGGTGGCCAAAGTATTGGAGTTTCAGCTTCAGCATCAGTCCTTCCCATGAATATTCAGGACTGATTTCCTTTAGGATGGACTGGTTGGATCCCCTTGCAGTCCAAGGGACTCTCAAGAGTCTTCTCCAACACCACACTTCAAAAGCATAAGTTCCTCGGCTCTCAGCTTTCTTTATAGTCCAACTCTCACATTCATACAACACTACTGGAAAAACCATAGCCTTGACTAGATGAACCTTTGTTGGCAAAGTAATGTCTCTGCTTTTTACTATGCTGTCTAGGTTGGTCATAACTTTCCTCCAAGTTGTAAGCGTCTTTTAATTTCATGGCTGCAGTCACCATCTGCAGTGATTTTGGAGCTCCCCCAAAAATAAAGTCAGCCACTGTTTCCACTGTCTCCCTATCTATCTGCCATGAAGTGATGAGACCAGATGCCATGTTCTTAGTTTTCTGTATGTTGAGCTTTAAGCCAACTTTTTCACTCTCCTCTTTCACTTTCATCAAGCCGCTCTTTAGTTCTTCTTCACTTTCACCATAAGGGTGGTGTCATCTGCATATCTGAGGTTATTGATATTTCTCTGAAGGATTAGATATGACTAAGCACCTGAGTGCTCACACACACACACACACACATACACACACGCAGGGTGAGCAGAACACCCTCTTCTGGGAGCTAGAATCCCACCGCCTGTCTACATGATAAGCTTGACCCGACAGCGCTACATGGAGGGCACGTGTGAGAAGATGTAGTTGGCCTCCCTGACTTGTACCTCTTCAGGTGAGAGAGAGAATTTCAAGATACTGGTTCCCCTGAATAAGTTATTATCCATTTATAGCATAACATTTAAAATATTTATATACTTACTCTTACCATCTGTTATTGTAGTACAATCTGTAAGCTTACTTTAAATGTGAAATAAATTTCCCAGCCCCTAACTCTTAAGAAATTTGTGATCATTCTGTTCAACATCAACCACTTATAGACCTCAACCATTGCCCTCTTGGCTTTCCCATTTTCATAGACTGAAAAACTTATCATTTCATCTTTCTGATTCTTTATTTTTTCTAGCCAGTCACATAGCTGGACATAATATTCCTGTTGAAAATACCTTGGGATCTACAGTCAAACAGATCAACCTGGGTCCAAATCTCAGCTCTCTCCCTTTCTAGCTGAGAAACCTTAAGCAAATTTCCTCATCTCTCCCATCATCAGTTTCCACATCTTTAAAGTGAGAATACCTACTTCACAGCATGTATGCCATTTGTGAGAATGACAGTGTATGTCAAATGCCTAATTCCAGTAGGCCCTCAATACATTTAAGCTAGTTTTTATTATGAACATGTCACGTACCAGGAAAGAATATTTGAGCAGTATTTTGGAGAGTAAAATTAGTTCTTTTGAATACCTGAGAGGTACAAAATCAACTAGAAAAAAATGAGACTCTTTTTGGTTATCCATTCAAAAAAATTGATATCTACCACATGCCAGGAATTCTTTTAGCAGCTGGTGATATTAGTGGTGGCCAAGACAGACCAGTTCGCTACTCATATACATCTTACCTCCCTAGTGACAATAAACACACACATCTCAGATAGAGATGAGCACAATGAAAAACAATGAAACAGGTTCTGTGCGATCAAGAATGGTGGGAGGTGTGGAGACAGGGCAGGAAGGAGGGCACAAGAAGAGTTCTGATTTGGGAGAAACTAGATTAAAAAATCTTCTCTGGTGTGATATTTGACCTGAGACTGGAGACAGGGATGAATACAAAGACCTAGGATAAGAGAGTCCCATGCAGAAAGATGTGATGGAACCAGCTGCATGTGGTCAGAAATGGAAGAGGAGAAAAGGAGGGCTAGTGAGAGTGGGGCCCAGTGGCCATGAAGGAGCCTGCCGTGAGATTAGTTCAGGAAGGCAGCCCCTTGCCTTTCTCCTTGAGAGGAGCTTGGATTTTATTCTAATTTCAGGGAGCAACCATTGTAGATCTTTGGTATGGCAAGTAATAGGGTCAAATTTCGTTTTTAAAAAAAATTCATACTGGCTGTCATATGGAGAATGGATTGTAGAAAAATAAAGGTGAGAACCCAGGTAGGTGGCCTTTGCTGGCCAGGAGGGTCACCTGATAGGACAGCAGGTTTGGGATCTAGTTAGGAGACAGTAATGAGTCTGCCAATGGACATTATGTAGGGAACGTCAAGAAAGGGTGAAATCAAGGATCCATCCTAAGAGTTTGTCCTGACAGTGGTATGTACCCTGAGTTGGAGACCACGGAGGGAAGAGGAGTGTCCTGCAGTGGCAGGAAGAGCATGCACTGTGGACACAGGCTAAGCTGGACTCTCATCTTCATCAGCTACTAGCTCTGGCCAATTTGCTTATTAGCCTCTAAGTCTCAGTTTCCTTTTGGGTAAAATTAGCACCATCATTCACCCATCTCATAGGTATACCCTAAGGATTAAATAATTAAGTACATGTAAAGTTCTTAGGGCAGTGCCTATCTTATGGTGTTAAAAGACCCTGATGCTGGGAAAGATTGAGGGCAAGAGGAGAAGGGGACAACAGAGGATGAGATGATTGGATGGCATCACTGACTCAATGGACATGGGTTTGAACAAGCTCCAGGAGACAGTGCAGGACAGGGAAGCCTGGCATGCTGCAGTTAATGGGGTCAGAAAGAGTTGGATACGACTTAGTGGCTGAACAACAACACAAAAAGAGAAAAATCAAGAGTTCTTTTGGACTTGTTTTCAACATTTTTTAGATGTCCAAGTGGAGACGTGCAGGCAGTTGAGCATGCAAGCTTAGAGTTCAGGGAGAAGTCATGTAGAAAGATAGAAATCGAGAACTCGTTAACATATTGATGGCATTTCCAGTCCTGGCACTGGATGACGTCACCTGGGAGAAGACAGTAGAGAAGAGAATAAAACACAACCGGCCCTGAGGTGCTTTACCATTAAGGTCACGGCCCAGATACATTTAGATGTCAGAGAGATGGTGGAGAGTCTGAAAGAATTCTTTATCTCATTTATTATTTTTAGATACATCTTTTTCCTAAATTAATTCATAAAAATTTCACTTGAAGTTCTGGATCATAAACTGTCCTCCATTTCATATTTCACATATATGCTTTTCCATCAAACTGTAGGCCCCTCACAGTCAAATTATGCAGCATCCTTTTTCTCATGTTCTTCTCTGTCCCTAATATACAAAGTAATACACATGGGCTCTCTCAATAAATGCCCATTGGATACCAGGATATTTAAAGAATTATAATGAATAATTTATCTTTTCCATGTTACCATATGAATGACTAGTTACTAAAGACATGAATTATTTTTCTCTGAGGAAGAACATCAGTTGAAAGTGTTTTATTGAAAAATAAATAAATAAATATGACTCTTTTGGGAAAAAATAAAAAGGTTCTAGGAAGGTAAATTTATGTGTCAGCCTAGATTCTTATCTCTCTCTATTGCACAAGGAAGAGATTTAAAGTGTAAAGATAATGAGGTTCTGGACTAAAACAAATTTGTGCTCAAATCGCAGATCCATGCAAGTCGTGAGACCTGAACAAGTGACTCAACCAGTCTGAACCCCAGTCTCCTTATCTTTAAAGTAGGGGTGATGATAATACCTACACCATAAAGTTTGAAGGAGTCTAAATGATACTGTACTTTGCACACTCACATGTCGGTTTCCTTTTCTCTCCTACAAATTATAGTGACATATATATATTAAAAAAAAAAAACCTTATGGAAAGTTTTTTGTACTTATGCATTCATTATACATATAAAATTCAGTTTATTTTTTAAATTATGTATGCAAATGTAGATTGTATATTATCTGTAGATATAAAAGAACATTGAGTTATAAAAGCATACTGTTTAGTTCTACATAAATAAATTTACTCACTTTTAAACTAAAGCATATATGACAAGATCTTTCCTATGTAACAGGTGGACTTGTTGCACACACAGTAACTTGTGATGCTCTTGTCTTTTGTCCTTTTCCCTTTTGGCCACAGAACCCTGAGCATGGCTCCCCGTGCTACACACAGGCCCCTGGCGCTTACCCACCCACACAGCACTGTGCTATGCCAATCCCAGACTCCCAAACCAGCTCCCCCTCCTTCCACTGTACCCTTTCATAACTGCAAGCCTAGCCTCCATATCTGTGAGTCCACTTCTGTTTTGTAAATAAATTCATTTGTACCATCTCTTTAGATTCCACATATAAATGATATCATATGATATTTGTCTTTCACTGTCTGATTTTCTTAGTATGATAGTCTCTAGGTCCAACCATGTTGCTGCAAATGGCATTTTTGCATTCTTTTTCATGGCTAATATTAATACCACATCTTCTTCATCCTTCTGTCGATGGATATTTAGGTTGCTTCCAAGTATTGGCTGTTGTAAACAGTGCTGCTATGAACATTTGAGTGCATGTATCGTTTAGAATTATGCTTTGTCTGGATATATGCCCAGGAGTGGGACTGCAGGGTCATGTGGTAGCCCTGTTTTTAATTTTCAAAGGAACCTCCATAGTGTTTTCAATAGTGGCTATACCAATTTACATTCCCACCAGTAGTGTAGAAAGGTCATTTTTTTCCTCCACACCCTCTCCAGCATTTATTAATTGTGGACTTTTTGATGATGGCCACTCTAATCAGTGTGAAGTGATACCTCGTTGTAGATTTATTTCCATTTCTCTAATAATTAGCAATATTGAGCATCTTTTCATGTGCCTATTGGTATGTCTTCTTTGGAGAAATGTCTATTTAGGTCCTCTGCACATTTTTTGATGGATTGTTTTGTTTTTTATATTAAGCTGTACAAGCTCTTTGTATATTTTGGGAGATCAACTCCTTGTCACTCACATCATTTACAAATATTTTCTTTCTCCTAGACCATAGAGTGTCTTTTCATTTTCTTGATGATTTTCTTTAATGTACAAAAGTTTTTGAGTTTAATTAGGTCCCATTTGTTTATTCTTTTAGTTAATTCATGTATTTATTTATTTATTTTTGGTTACACTGGGTCTTCATTGATGTGCATGGGCTTCCTCTAGTTGCAGTGAGTGGGGGCTACTCTTCGTTTCCATGCACAGGCTTCTATTGTGGTGGCTTCCCTTGTTCCAGAGCACAGGCTCTAGGCACACAGGCTTCAGGAGTTGCAGCATGTGGGCTCAGTAGATGTGGCACATGGACTTTAGCTACCTGTAGCATGTGGAATCTTCTTAGACTAGGGATCACACCCATGTCCCTTGCAGCTGGAGGGCAGATTCTTATCCATTTAGGAAGTGGATTCTTATACCACCAAGGAAGTCCCTCATGTATTTATTTTTGTTTCCATTACTCTAGGAGACAGATCCAAAAAAAAGTTCAGTCGCTCAGTCATGTCCAACTCTTTGCCACCCTATGAACCACAGCACACCAGGCCTCCCTGTCCATCACCAACTCCGGGAGTCCACCCAAACCCATGTCCATTGAGTCGGTGATGCCATCCAACCATCTCATCCTCTGTCGTCCCCTTCTCCTCCTGCCCTCAATCTTTCCCAGCATCAGGGTCTTTTCCAATGAGTCAGCTCTTCACATCAGGTGGCCAAAGTATTGGAGCTTCAGCTTCAGCATCAATCCTTCCAATAACACCCAGGACTGATCTCTTTTAGGATGGACTGGTTGGATCTCCTTGTAGTCCAGGGGACTCTCAAAAGTCTTCTCCAACACCACAGTTCAAAAGCATCAATTCTTCAGCCCTCAGCTTTCTTTATTGTCCAATTCTCACATCCATACATGACCACTGGAAAAACCATAGCCTTGACTAGACGGACCTTTATTGGCAAATTAATGTCTCTGCTTTTTAATATGCTGTCTAGGTTGGTCACAACTTTCCTTCCAAGGAGTAAGTGTCTTTTAATTTCATGGCTGCAATCACCATCTGCAGTGATTTTGGAGCCCAGAAAAATAAAGTCAACCACTGTTTCCCCATCTATTTGCCAAAAAAGAAAAAAAAAAAATCTGCAATTTACAATATGTCAAAGAGCATTCTTTTTGTTAAGATTTATTTATTTATTTGTTTTGGCTGTGGGGTGACTTTGTTGCTGCACGCAGGCTTTCTCTAGTTGTGGCAAGTGAGGACTGGTCTCTCCTTGAGGTGCTCAGGGTTCTCTCTGCAGTGCCTTCTCTTGTTGCAGAGCAGGGACGCTGGATGTGTCGGCTTCAGTTGTTGCAGTATATGGGTTCAGGAGTTGTGGCTCATGGGCTCTAGAGCACAGGTTTATTAACTGTGACTCGTGAGCTTAGATGCTCCATGGTATGTGGGTCTTCCTGGACCAGGGATCAAACTGGTGTACCTTGCATTGCAGGGTGGATTCTTAACCACTGGGCCACCAAGGAAGCCCAAGGGTTTTCTGCCTTTGTTTTCCTCTAGGAATTTTATCTTACATTTAGGCCTTTAATCCATTTTGAGTTCACTTTTGTATATTGTGTTAGATTATGTTCTAATTTTATTCTTTTACATGTAGCTGTCCAGTATCCCCAGCAGCACTTATCAAAGAGAACGAATTTTCTTCATTGTATTTTCTTACCTCCTTTGTTGTAGATTAACTGACCGTGGTGTGTGGGTTTATTTCTGGGCTTTCTATCCTGTTGCATTGATCCATGTGTCTGTCTTTGTGCCAGTACCATACTGTTCTAAATACTGTAGCTTTGCAGTATAGTCTGAAGTCAGGGAGCATGGTTCCTCTGGTTCTGTTCTTTCTCAAGATTGTTTTGGCTATTCAGGGTCTTTTGTGTTTCTATCTAAATTTAAAAGTTTTGTTCTAATTCTGTGAAAAATCCCATCAGTAATTTAATAGAGATTGTGTTAAATCTGCAGACTGCCTTGGGTGGGATGGTTATTTTAATTACTGCAAGTGTAATTTTTTTAAATTGCAGTATAATTGATATATAACACTATATTTTAGGTATACAACATAACATACACCTAAATATTTGTATACACTGCAAAATGATCACCAGAAGTAGTCTAGTTATCATCTGTATCCATAAAAAGCTACAAAATTTTTTTCTTGTGATGAGAACTTTTAAGATTTAGTCTCTTGCTGCTACTTCTGCTGCTGCTAAGTCACTTCAGTTGTGTCTGACCCTGTGTGACCCCATAGACGGCAGCCCACCAGGCTCCCCCGTCCCTGGGATTCTCCAGGCAAGAACATGGGAGTGGGTTGCTATTTCCTTCTCCAATGTGTGAAAGTGAAAAGTGAAAGTGAAGTCGCTCAGTCATGTTCGACTAATAGCAACCCCATGGACTGCAGCCCACCAGGCTCCTCTGTCCATGGGATTTTCCAGGCAAGAGTACTGGAGTGGGGTGCCATTGCCTTCTCCATTAGTCTCTTAGCAACATTCAAATATTCAAAATATAATAGTTTGGCTGTAGTCACCATACTGTACACTATATTCCCATGATTTATTGATTTAATAGTTAGAAATTTGTAACTTTTGATCCCCTTCATCTTAGCCTTGGCAACCACCAGTCTGTTCTCTGTATCTATGAGTTTTGTTTTGTTTGTTCATCTGTTTTGTTTTTCAGATCCCACATGTAAGTGAAATCATCCATCATTTGTCTTTCCCTGTTTTACTTATTTCACTTAGCACAAAACCTTCAAGGTCCATCCATGTTGTCCCAAATAACAAGATTTTCTTTTTATGGCTGAGTAGTATTCCATTGGAGAAGGAAATGGCAACCCACTCCAGTGTTCTTGCCTGGAGAATCCCATGGACGGCAGAGCCTGGTGGGCTGCCGTCTATGGGGTCACACAGAGTCGGACACAACTGAAACGACTTAGCAGCAGCAGCAGCAACAGCAGTATTCCATTGGGGGTGTGTGTGTGTGTGTGTGTGTGAAAACATCTTCTTTACCCATTCGTACATCAGTGGACACTTAGGTCATTTACATAGCTTGGCTATTGTAAATAATGCTACAATGAGCAGAGCTGAGTGCGTATTTCTCTTCAAATTTATTATTTTTGTTTTCTTCAGTTAAATACTCAGAAGTGCACTGAAACTCCTTCACATGTGATCTAAGTGCTTTTCAAACTGCTGCTTTTGCCCTGGTCCTGGAGTTAGTGAGTCTGTGCATAAGCACTTTAACAGAATTTCAGATCCTTATAGCTCTTTGGGCCTCTAGGACATAAACCTTGTTGGTTTTAAAAGCCAGGTGTTTGGCGGGGGGGCTTGTCCCAAGGGTTGAGGTGACTGACGTGGGACACAAACCTCACTCCTCAAGAGAAGTGCGGTTTCTGTGAGCTAACCTCCCAACCATGGTTGGCCGCCCCGGGTGGACAGGAGACACACTTGGAAAGATTGTCTCTCTCCCTCTCCTACCCGCCCCAGCATGGCTCTCTTATCCTTTTTGTGGAGGAACAGTTCAGCTAGTTTTCGGGTCTTTTTCAGTGGGAATTGTTTTACACGTAGCTGTAGACTTGGTGTGTCTGTGGGAGGAGGTGAGCTCAGGGTCCTACTCTGTGGCCGTCTTGAACTGCCTCCTGAGTGGCTCAGCATCTTACACTTGTCGGGCTTGCAGAAAACTGCACCTGGGGGTAAGGGTGCCTTCTGTGCTGGCCGGTAATTTGGTCCTTTTTCTCTTTTGTTTCAGTTTGGGGTTTTTTTAATTGATATGTGACAGTGAAAGTGTTAGTCACTCAGTCGTGTCTGACTTTTGTGACCTCATGGCCTAGAGCCACCAGGCTTTTCTGTCCATGGAATTCTCCAAGCAAGAATACTGGAATAGGTTGCCATTCCCTTCTCCAGGGGATTTTCCCAACCCAGGGATCTAACCTGGGTCTCCTGCATGGCAGGCAGATTCTTTAGCATCTGAGCCTCCAGGGAAGCTTTGGTTTGGGTTTTTTATTGAGGTATAATTGCTGAATAATATTGTGTAAGTTACAGGTATACAATAGAGTGATTCACAATTTTTTTAAGATTATACCCCATTTTTAGTTAATCATAAAATGTTGACTATATTCCCCATATTGTACAATATGTTCTTGTAGCTTATTTTGTACATAATAGTTTGTACCTCTTGATCCCTACTGCTGTATTGCCCCTCACCCTCCCCCAGTGGCGACCACTAATTTGTTCTCTGTATCTGTGAGTCTGCTGCTTTTTTTAGTCACTAGTTTGTTTTACTTTTAGATTCCATGTATGTGATGATGTAAGTTACTTGTTTTTCTGTGTCTGACTTATTTCACTTAGCATAATATCCTCCAAGTCCATCCATGTTGATGCAAATGGCAAATTTTCATTCTTTTCGTGGTTGAGTAGTATTCTATTGTATATAGGCACCACATCTTTATCCATTCATCTGTTGATGAACACAGGTTTCTTCCATATCTTGGCAA